>NW_027271503.1:350000-379846 GCF_040938485.1 Diadema antillarum
ATGTGGAGAAGACACTGAAGCAGAGGCGGGACCTGGTCATCTCTTGCCTGGAGATCCTCAAGGCATACTACAGTGTGGTCATATTGGTATGTCCCAAAATCTGACCAATCATGAGACATCTAGTTTTGTATCCTGTCTCTGTGTATAGTTGTTTAGAAAACACCAAGAGCAATGTTGTGAGGACATACCTCGTATAAATCATAGACATAAGAAATATGAATGGATGACATCCACTCCAATCAGAATCACAGTGTTCTGAAAATGGCAGGTGTGGAGTTAATTGTGTAATCTAATGTAAAGAATTTATAGCTTTTGAAAGTGATAATTCTGTCTGACTGATAACAGCACATTCTGTTGCTTGCAAATGCAATACCATGCATGTTTTCATTTGTGTTGGCAATACAGTTGGCATATGAATAACATAGCTTTCATATTACAGGAAGAAACTGTGAGTACAAGAACTTAAAATGCTTGAAGTTACCTGTTTTTGCATTCTTAAGATATTTAGTAGGTGATCTTTTCAGGTTGTGGCATTACAGCTTGTGCCAGGTTTTCTGTTACTTTAAAAAAAAAAACTAAAATACTAATCTAAAATACTAATCTCACACATGGCAATTTTAAGAGGACTTAAGAGGTGATCTATGTGATAAACTGCTATTTCATGTACATGTGTATGTAGTATATGTACACATACTGTCACATCACTGTTATTTCTTCTCAGTTCCCACCAAACTTCTGTGAGATGACTCGTACCTTTGTGTGGCATCACTGGCTTCAGCAGCTCAAGCAGTCTTTCTCCTCTGAGAGGTGAGTGGATTTCTCAATGGGACAGATGTGGCACCTTGAACATGTCAATTATCCCTTCCCTTGTGTGTAGGAATCTTTTGCTATTATGTGACATTAGTACACCCTGTTCACAGGTGCTTTGATTATCTTCAAATGGTCATGTACATAACCCTTACTGTGCTTTTTTTTGCATGTTAGTATGCAAGCTTGGAGTGCTATCTTTGCTGATTGACACAAATCTCTGGAGACTGATTTTCTGTGTATTTATGTATGTATGTATGTATGTATGTATGTACAGTGACTAGACTGACTGTGACTGTGCTACTTGTTCACCGTTACTGAAAATGGTCACCATTTGTGTGCTTAATTCAAGAATCTGTGTGGACCACATCTGTTGATGTCCAAGGTGTTGTATAAAACAAATAGTGTATGGTCTTTACTCATGCAGAACAAGATTTTGCACTTGGTGAAAGATGAAGTGCACTATTCAACTTGGCTTCGCCTCAGTTGAATAGAGCGCCTCTATCTTTCGCCTCATGCAAAGTCTTGTACCAGCGCACTCATTCACCATTCACTGTTTGTATATTTAAGGTTCTCAGCAAACCTAATCTGGAAGGAAATGCCAACTTGTTTGTGTTCATCACCTTCTTTCATCCACAAACCCTCGCTTTTCCAGCTGCTCAAGCATTCTAGCCAACCTACAGTCTCGCTATGCCCCGCCTACCCCAGCCCGTATCCAAGAGGTGGTTGCCTTGGAGATCCAGCTACATGAATTGGTTGCCCTTTCAAATAGTGCCCTTGGCATGGCTGCTGAGTGGAACATGAATGGCATCGATGTGGTTAAAGCTCAAGTCCAGATGACACAGATGATTGATGATATTGACGTCTGGACAGAAGGTGGGTGTGGTCACTATCGTTAAGGGTGGGGCAGTAGGTCTAGCACTGCTGTTTCTTCTCTTGTCATTCATCTTGTTCTGCAGAACATAAGTAATACCCTGAGTATGGTTTTGATGTCACCTAGGACTTGGGCTTTGCATCAGAAGTCTACATGAATATCACAGAATAAAGATGGTGTCAATCTTATTTCAATGCTGTGTCACAGTCTTACCAGACTGAGTGTCATAAAATCAGACATGCTGTGTTTTGATATTCCAGATCTCTTCAGTCTTCACTATTACAAATTTTGTCATATGATTTGTAGTATAGGGGGTGTTTTCCTGCTGTTTTCTTAACCCTTTCTTTGATTATTCGAGCCACCCCTGTTATCAGGGACAAACCCAGATCAAAATTGGATGATGATAATGATGATGGTGAAGACAGCAGTGATAATGCTATAATAGCTTCACTTCAATAGGCAAGGCTAGGTGCCAAAGTGAAAATGATAGCCACAGGAAAGCAGTAATGTCAGTTTTCAAAAGAAAGAGAATCGTCTCGTATGTGTCATCATCCAACTCACAAGAATCTTAGTGCTAGGGACTGAAGGTTTCTCTTTAACTGTCACAGAACACAACAGCACAGCAGCCCCTCTGGTTACCCTGAACATGATGAGCCTGCTACGATTGTACGCCAATGCCATGCTTCACCAGGAAAATGCCCTGGCAGGTAAGAATGTAGAAGATTGCTGTCATATCATTTTAATTATTTGTCTGTTTGCCTTTGAGAATATGCATATTATGGTGTGCATGTGTTATGAATGAAAGTGGAAATCATACTGTTTCACAGTGAATATTGTTGCGAGGTATTCTGCATTTGTTTCTATTCAAGTTTTATCCCCCTTTTTTCATGGGTGATACAAATTGTGGATATTATTATCTTTTTTTTATTCACGACTTCCTTCTGTAAGTCTTTGCAAGTTTTCTCCAAAACTTAGCCATGAAATTATGTTCTGTAGTACAGATCTCTTAAGCATGATTTTGCTTGGTGAAAGCTGTTAGTCACACCATGTCAGCTTACATGCTGAGCATACATGAAGAGCAAGTTATTAAAAAAAAAGAAAAAAATCTGCCATCATGTAATTATTGTGTATGGGTATTTCACATTTACCAGGTGGCCAGCACTCATGGTTCAATGACATGCACATGATATAAAGAGTGATACTTATGCAATGTTTCAATAGAAAATCTACATAAGTGTGCATAGCGAAACTGTTCCTCTAGTCCTGCCTCCTGTTTTATGTCAAGTTATGTTTTCTGATGCTGGATTAAAAAATAATGGTTGTATAATGTGAGTTCAAACAAACTAAAAATTGTCATCTGCAGCCAACATGTCCCCAGAGTGCCTGTCCAGAGATGGCCGATGGTTCCTGTATGAACTGGGGACCACACTGAGTAACATTGATACTGTCATGGGAGTCCTCAACCTTGGAATACAGGTGAGTCACACATCAGCTTCTGCCACACGAGAGAGGTCCAAATGATACTGAGACAAAAAGAAATTATCGAATTATGTTGCACCCCTTATTGTGCTGCTCTGATGGAAGCCAGTGCATAATGGCTTGTTAAGTTTGTGTATGCCACTTGAAACCATGACACTGTATTTATGTGTACAGGCTATCATTACACGTTGTTTTATTGCCATTTGTAGTTTTTGGATTGAATTTTTGAATGTGTGAGTAAGCCCATCATTTGGAACTTGTTGTTAGTTTGTTTTGTTGTTTTCCATTCTTTGATTTGTGTCATCAGCCAAGTGAAGGGGACCCGTGCTCACTGCCAAACCTAGTGGCCTGTTTTAGAGCAGTCAGTAGTGTCTACGAACAACTGCAGGTAACATATCCACCCCAGATTGCATTATTCCGTAGGTTGCAGTCTTATACAAAAAAGCATCTTGTTTGCCTTTACCAGAAGTAAGTCATTTTCATTGTGGAGTTTAAAATACACTTGCTAACTTTTCGTGAAATTCAGTCCATTGTCAGTGCAGCATTCATGTGACATTTTTCATCACTTGTTTTTAGAAGAAAAAAGAAGACACCAGAAAATTGCATGAGAAGAATAAAACTAGACAAATTTCGATGCATGTGTGCTAATGCCTAGCACTACTTTAATATAGAAAGAAACTGTGTAACACTTATTTACGGCTTTAATTAGTGGTGTAGTACATTAGTCACGTTGGACTCTTACTCTTGTAAACCCAGGCATTCGTCCCTCCTTGAGACATTTGAATGTAACTTCAGAACAGATAAAAGTCATCCTAACGCCTAGTTTCATTGTTTCCCACATGGCCTATTTCTTCCAACACTTTTCAGTCATGAATTCTTGACAAATTTCAATTTTAGTGTTGTTTATGGCTGATCTTCCCCTAAATAAGATATGTATCGTCATGGAAAATGTCTTTAATGCTTCTCTCACGGTTGCTGCATCACAGACACTGCTGCAGCATTTCAGTGATGTGACATCAGAGGCAGTGAGGTTGGTCCAGAGCCGAGATCCTTCAGTCATCTCCTCTCTGGCCGCACTGGACCTCCTGTGCACTGACCCTCAGATCCCGCTACAGAGCATCATTTACTCTGTGGAGGAAGACCTAAGGAATGTGGAGAGGAACACACAGGTATGTGGGAAATTGAAGCCTGTGTGTGCAAACCCATCAACCTGACATCCAGGAATTTCAGTACACTACAATACTTACATTTGTATGGTGCTCTTACAAACTATAAGTTGTTTCACAGCACTTTACTTCACATTATCATCTTTTGCTTAGCTGCTATGTATACATTTCCTCTGCTGCATTGGGAAAGACAAAAACAAAAACAAAACTCATGTCTGCTTAATTGTCCCCGCCGAACGAGTTCAAGCAGGGGACTATGAAACGGGCTCCGTACGTGTGTGTGTCCGTGCGTCCGTCTGTCTGTCTGTGCGTCCATGTGTGATCAAAAGGTTCAATTTGCTACTTCTCTGTCATTTATGAGCCAATTTTGATTCTGTTTGCTTTATATGATAGCACTACATGGGAGCTTTGAAATTTCTACACAGAATTTCAGTTGTGACCCTTGACCTTTGACCTTTATTGTACATTTTGCTACAAAATGCTACTCCTTCGCCATTTCTAACCCGATTTTGATTCCGTTTGCTTTATGTGATGGCACTAGGTGAGGGCTTCAAAACTTCTCCACAGAATTTTGACCTTTGACTTCTTTGTCCTTTGACCTTGATTTTTGACCTATATTGTACATTTTGCTACAAAATGCTACTTCTTCGCCATTTCTTACCCGATTTCGATTCCGTTTGCTTTATGTGATGGCACTAGGTGAGGGCTTCAAAACTTCTACACAGAATTTTGACCTTTGACTTCTTTGACCTTTGACCTTGATTTTTTACCTATATTGTACATTGGCTACAAAATGCTACTCCTTCGCCATTTCTAACCCGATTTCGATTCCGTTTGCTTTATGTGATGGCTCTAGGTGAGGGCTTCAAAACTTCTACACGGAATTTTGACCTCTGACTTCTTTGACCTTTTACCTTGATTTTTGACCTATATTGTACATTTTACTACAAAATGCTACTCCTTCGCCATTTCTAACCCGATTTCGATTCCGTTTGCTTTATGTGATGGCACTAGGTGAGGGCTTCAAAACTTCTACACAGAATTTTGACCTTTGACTTCTTTGACCTTTGACCTTGATTTTTTACATATATTGTACATTGGCTACAAAATGCTACTCCTTCGCCATTTCTAACCCGATTTCGATTCCGTTTGCTTTATGTGATGGCTCTAGGTGAGGGCTTCAAAACTTGTACACGGAATTTTGACCTCTGACTTCTTTGACCTTTTACCTTGATTTTTGACCTATATTGTTCATTTTGCTACAAAATGCTACTCCTTCGCCATTTCTAACCCGATTTCGATTCCGTTTGCTTTATGTGATGGCACTAGGTGAGGGCTTCCAAACTTCTACACAGAATTTTGACCTTTGACTTCTTTGACCTTTGACCTTGATTTTTGACCTATATTGTACATTTTGCTACAAAATGCTACTCCTTCGCCATTTCTAACCCGATTTCGATTCCGTTTGCTTTATGTGATGGCTCTAGGTGAGGGCTTCAAAACTTCTACACAGAATTTTGACCTTTGACTTCTTTGACCTTTGTCCTTGATTTTTTACCTTTATTGTACATTTTGCTACAAAATGCTATTCCTTTGCCATTTCTAACCCGATTTCGATTCCGTTTGCTTTATGTGATGGCACTAGGTGAGGGCTTCCAAACTTCTACACAGAATTTCGACATTTGACTTCTTTGACCTTTGACCTTGATTTCTGACCTGTATTGTACATTTTGCTACAAAATGCTACTTCTTCGCCATTTCTAACCCGATTTCGATTCCATTTGCTTTATGTGATGGCACTAGGTGAGGGCTTCCAAACTTCTACACAGAATTTTGACCTTTGACTTCTTTGACCTTTGACCTTGATTTTTGACCTTTATTGTACATTGGCTACAAAATGCTACTCCTTCGCCATTTCTAACCCGATTTCGATTCCGTTTGCTTTATGTGATGGCACTAGGTGAGGGCTTTAAAATTTCTACACAGAATTTTGACCTCTGACTTATTTGACCTTTGACCTTGATTTTTGACCTATATTGTACATTTTGCTACAAAATGCTACTTCCGGCGGGGACATATATTACGCACCGCATAATTTCTACTTTTCCTTGTTTCTCTTTCAATTGTACATGTATATACCAAAGCAATTACAAATCTAAAAGATAGTGTAATGCCTGTATCTCTTGAAGGCACCGATGTCGTCCCAGATGGTGAGTGACCTGCGAGCCAAGTTTGAGAGCCTGCTGCACCCATCGGCCAGGACCAAGAAGGACCAAGCTCGATCGGGGGCAGACCTCCGGGACCAGACCGCAGACCCTGCCCTGGATCAGCCCCCGACCATGGGCCAGAACCTTCTGGCGGCCATCCATGTCCTGTTCCAGCGGCTGGGCCAGAGTCTGCAAGAGTTTGCTGAGTGCTGGGACCAGGTGGTCCTCCCCAGTGAATGGTACCAAGTGGATGGAGTCTTCTTTCAGGCTCACAATCCCAAGGTGAGGCATGATGGAATGGGCAATGCTTATTCATACCACTTCCACTAAGCTTGGCAAACCTTCAGCAATATCAAAACAGGATGTCAATCGGTCTCAGTATAAACAGTAAAAAACATTAGAATGTAGATGAATAAATGAGCTAAGTTTGGGTAGAGCACATGAATGGCAAGAAGAATGGCAGGTATGGCAAAATTGGATTTGAATTGCAATGTGAGAGCGAAGAAGCCAAGACTTGCCTGTGGTTGAGATGTCCATTTGCAAACTTTTTTATTGATAGGGAAAATAGAAAATGCCTGAGTATTTAAAACAAGTTCAGCAAACCTTCTTTTCCAAGCTCACTTTAGTGGAACCTCAAGTGTACTTTTAGTGAATGGGAATAATTGATTTGTAATCTTATTTCATATTTTATTATGCTAGCAAACAATAATACATGTTGCATTAGGAATGTTTAGCTGCAGTTGGGTGCTGGTGCTGGTTAGCAGGGGAGATGGGGAAGCATCGACCTTGACAGTAGTGCATGTGGACACATTTTCCAACATAAGGCATTATTTCTGTTGATCAGAAGTTATGCTCACTTCAACCAGTGTTCCACTTGTATGTGTTTTGTGTGTCTCTCCCACAGATTATGACAGTGAGTAGCTACACCATTCCCCTCCTGAGTGACCTGTTCTTTGTCAGGCAGCTTCAGGCGGCTCATCAGTGTCTGACGAGGTGCCGCACCCATGCCCTGGTCTTGTCAGGTAGGACCCAACATGCCTACACATTGGTCATGGTCTCTCTCAAGACCATTTTCATATTGCTGTCTATGGTTATCATGTAGTTTTGGAGGTCTGATCTTGCTCAACATAAATACAAGTGTAATTATTTTCATTGATATAGCTATAATAGAACTAGTGTTGAAACCACCATATATTTTGTAACTTTTATTTTGTTATTATTTTGTTGTTGGAAATTTGCTACTCAACTGATATTTTGCACTCTAACAACATACTACAAATCGTGTACATTGTAGCTGTTGCCTCGCATAATGCAACTATGGTGTATATCATCCCCAAAGAGGGCATTACTGGATTTACTTTTCGGAATGGAAGGATGACAATTCATCATTAAATTACTGTGATTCTTGATTGCAAATTGAACAAAACCTACAAGTACTGATTTTCAAAATATACCCCTAAAATATGCAGGCTGTACAGTGTTTGTGCTTTAATTCAATCCTGAAAGAAAGATACAGAAAGACAGACAGACTTGCAATGATTTTTGTTGTGAATTCTGGCTATGACAATAGTGATTACTTCAGATTTGAAGTCACTCTGTCAGGCAATAGAAAAGAAAAAAGAAATCTTGTAGCATACTTCTGTGAATGTGTTGACAACTGTGACATAATGATCATCAGCTAGATGAAAGCACTGCCCCAAAAGTTCACATTGATCATTTTTACTGTGTCATATGAATTTTATGCAGTATGAGTTACAGAGAGTGTAAAATTCAGTCATTCATAGTATGGTCTTAATTCTAATGTAGAAACTGTATAAAAGTGTATCATGTCATTTTCCATTATTGTATGAATCTAATTCAAGTGTCATTATGTAACCACTTTGCCCTTCTGTAAACAGCACCACCCCACCAGCTGCCTGAGTATGGTCTGGTCTATCAGAACATCAGTGATCTCCTCAGCTTTGTGCACTCTGATGAGATGCTGGTCAGACCGGTCAAGGTCTTCATCACAGACTTCATCTCTACAACAGTGAGTTCATGTCAGCATTGAAAATACTTTGAGCAACAATCCATGCATGGGTGTTTCTAGGCAAATATCAAGTTCTATATTATGCATTTGTTGCAATGGTTCTTTCCTGTCTGACAGTAAGGAGTTTTAGATTTGCTGGCCATTCTCCTCTTTTCTTGTGTTGAGTTGCAAAGTAACTTTAGATTATGCGAGGACACAGCCTATACAAAGTAAAATGGCGCCCCCATATGATCATTGAATCAAATTGCTCTCTCCGTCGTGATTTGAGTAGACGCTAAAGTGGCCCACAACTAGTCATGAAAACTCAGACGATGCAAGACCGATTTTGATAAGCAATTTTGCGCAGAACAATTTTTTTCCTCTACCGTCTGTGTTGAAGAAATCTAAAGCTCCCTTTTGTTCAGTGCACTCTTTAAAAAGAAACAAAATGGAAAAACATGTTACATGAGTCATAACTGATATAATGAAGATTGAGTTAAAGCCCTTCTTCTACAGCAATGACATAGTGAAGGAAGTGAAGTAGTGTCACTGACGGTGTGTTTGATATATGCCTTTCAGCTGCTTGGTATACCAAGTACTATCCTGGGGCTGTGTGTCTGTACATTGGCCCACCAGCTGGGTCTAGACACCGCCAACCCAGACCTCTACCAGCCACTCAATGGTCCTGTTGATGGTGTGAGCAAACTTCCCCTAGAGGAGCTGTGCAGCAGGGCCACCAAGGAGGCTGTGGATGCAGGCAGGGTGGACGGTACAGACGGATCAGCCATCCAGCACCTGATTCGGGTCTATGATACAGCATGTCGAGCCAAGGGAGAAGCCATGTGAGCTCCTAACATTGTTTTCAAATGAAAATGGCCAATTTATTAATGAATATAATCATCATTGAAATGAAAAGTCATCTGGAAAGTACATTTGTACTGACAAGAGTTGTAGCAATACAACAAATGTGACAGACTCGTCTCTAGTCATGTGGCAATAGGTGGCAAGGCAGTTTCGTTATATACTGAAAAAGTGGAAATTTTCACAGTGTGGAAAATTTCACGTATTTCGCGCAACCAGAAGCTAACACCAAAATAAAAGCATGTGAATATTTTTGCATGCCATATGTTCCAGTAGTTAATGTCCTGATTCCGTGGAACTAAAAACATGCGAAATTCATCGTAGTTAGCTGAGGGCGAAATATTACTCACATGAAAATATCCACTTAGAGGATATAAGTACTACATTATTGATATACAAATAATACAAAGGTAGAGACATGTATAACACTCTTTCAGTGCTGTACAAAGCAAATTTTATTCTATGCTGAAGTGCATATTTGCTCTACACTTCAATTCATCATGATCTTAGAAAACTGTAGTTATGTTATTATAGTAGCAGCAGCATTAATGATAATGGTGGTAGGATATGTGATGATTGGGATTGGGATTACTTTGTTGCCATTACTGATAATGTCAGCACTTTTGTTGCTTTTTTCATTATACCCCCGCCAAACGAAGTTTGAAGGGGGTATATAGGAATCAGCGGACGGTCGGGCGGTCGGGCGGTCGGGCGGTGGGGCGGGCGGTCGGGCGGTCGGTCGGGCGGTCGGTCCGTTGCAAATCTTGCGTCGCGAACTACTTCCTCAGTTTTCAACCGATTCCCATAAAACTTGGCACAAATGTGTGCCTTGGGTTGTAGATATGCAAGACGTATTTTTTGACAGTACCCAAAAGTATGTTGCCATGGTAACGGCATATTATGGGCAAAAATGGGTACAAATCTTGCGTCGCGAACTCCTCCCACAGTTTTTGATCAATTTTTATGAAATTAGGTACAGATGTTCATCTGAATATGTTAATGTGCAAGACACATATTTCCGCAGTGGCAAAAAGTGCGTTGCCATGGTAACGGCATGTTATTGGTAAAATATAGGGCAAAATGCTTCATGGCAAAACTGCTTCATCAGTGTTCTTCCAATTCTCATGGAATTCATATTGAATGTTTGTCTTAGGATATAGGTCAGCATGACACATTTCTTGACAGTGACAAAAAGTATGTTGCCATGGTAACAGCTCACATATTATGAGCCAAAATGATGGAAAATTTTGTGTTGCAAACTACTTCCTCAGTTTTTGCCCAATTTCCATGAAACTTGGTACAGATGTGTGCCTTTGGTTGTAGATGTGCAAGACGCATTTTTCGACAGTACCCGAAAGTACGTTGCCATGGTAACGGCATATTAATGGCAGAAGATCAAGGAAAGATCTTGCGGATTTAACTACTTCCTCAGTTTTTTGACCAAAGCTTATGAAATGTTGTTTTGACCAAAGCTTATGAAATGTTGTTTGGCGGGGGTATAACCAGTCGCTGTAGCGACATTTCTACTTTTTTTATATATTCAATCTTATTGTTTTAATCCTCATATAACATATTTCTGTCTTACAGTCAGCAGCAGCAGAGCCTCCAGCAGGCAAAGGACACCAGTCAGCGAGCCCACGCCCAGCTGGTCCGTTTCCAGTGGCTCTTTGAAGACATCCTCCTTGCTGCTGGAACAGAGCGGAACGGATACCAGTTTGTCAACCCCCCAAGGTTAGGAGCCACTGCCCTGAGTTTCACAATTGTTCTTGCAAACTCCTGTATTTAGCAGTATCTTAGGACACATTGACTGGAATTCCCAGAGTTAGTTTAAATGAAGTCCATATATTTTGCATATTTTAATTGTTTGAAAGCTTGTGCGAGTAGGATATGGTATTATAACAGATGTCCAAAAATGAATGCATGCTGACATGAGCAAGGGTGAGGTACACCTATTATGTACTGTTTTTAGTCCATGGACCAAATTTGAATCATAGATTTGATTTGAACTACCAGTTCCTATGTGAATTCAGACCATTGGGTCTGAAGCTTTTATTGGTAGGAAGATGCAATGAGATTCCTAGTGGCTTTGAGGAGGAGTGAACACTGTATTCTGAATTGATAACGAAACTGAAAAACCCAGCCCAACTCAAAGTGATTGAGATTTAATATCATCTCCAGTATGTTCTATCCTTTTGCAAACCCCATCTAGATAAACAGATGCTCTAAACCAAATTATATTAGTCATCTTCCAAAACTTGTACTAATCACCTTAGAAACCACCGTTCAAATGTAAAAACTGCAACTCTCTTTGATTCCATTACCATGACAATTCAGAATTGCCACTTTGAACTTCATACAAACTTGTTACAGTTAAATCTACCCACAAATGTTCTGAACATCACACAATTAATTTCATTTACAATGTACAGTCAGGCTATAATATTCAAGAGTCGAAATGAGTAAATATTCATAAGACCCATATCTTGTGTAACGCCAAAGGGAATTTGTTGTGATGTTTGTTGTGATGTTATACTGGACATGGAGTAATTTTGAACTATATTAAATGTCAAATGATTGGATTCTGGTTGAGATTAGTCAAGGGAAAAGAAACCAAACACCCATGTACAATTTTCAAATTTCTTCTGCATTTACAAGGAGACATACACTCCCCGTCAAAATCACAATGGTTATTATTCATCACAAATATTTTCTATTATGCAGGGCTAGGGAATGTGTGGTTAGCACAAGGGGGTGGATTTAGTGCTGCATGGATTTCACACACCTCAAAAGTTGTGGCTTTTTGATATGTTTAGTCATGAGTGGAGAGCAGCAACATGGTCCAATAGAATCTGTACAAATTATAGAATGTTTAAGGATAATTTGATGTTAGAGAAGTATTTACAGGTCTTGTGTAAGAAAGATTATATTACATTGAGTAAATTTAGATATAGATCTAATGGATTACCCATTAATAAGGGCAGGTTTGATGCAAGCCTGACAGATGAATTGCATTGTACTACATGTTCATCCGACGATATAGGAGATGAATTTCATTATATTTATGTTTGTCCCTTTTTCAACAAAGAGAGACTATTGTATTTACCAAGTAGCTTGGCGGCCAGTAGACCAAGTGCATTACACATGGCCAAATTATTCACTTCAACTAATGCTTGCCATTTGAAAAAAACTAGCCAAATTTGTCTGAATTATTATGTTTCAGTTCTCTTCAATACCAAAGAAGAAAGACAGTAGTTTTGTAGAAAGTAAAGCAGATGTGAATGTTTGTACACGTAGTGGTAGAGTAGTTGAACTTCCTTTACGCCTTGTTTTATAAACATATTTATTTATATCTGTTATTTTCATATGTACATGTACATTATCACTTATATTTTTGTATTCATATATTGTAAATATGTTTGTACTCTCATACCCCGAGAGGGGGTCAATAGAGTCAATAAAATCTTACAAAATAAATCTTACCTCTCTGCATCACCCCAGATCGGCTGTTATGTCCGACATGCGCAAGCGGCTGCAGGCCCTGATAAACATGGAGGGCGCCGTGAACTCAATCCAGGAGCAGGCAGTGAGGGTGCAGGCCAGCATCTGCCAGAGGCTGAAGTGGGCAGCAGGAGCCAACCCATCCCTGGCTAACATCATGAAGGAGGTGGATGCCTCCATCCAGGCCAAGAGTCAGATCTGTTCTGTGAGTTGACCCTCTGGGACAGTCTCCTCCTCCACTTTTTACCTGGCAGACTTTCTTGCCCACATCTCGCTAATGTGCAACAAGAGAAATTTTCATGTGCACGAAAGTTTCTTGAATTTCATGAGGAGCTAAGATTCGCAAAAGTAAAATGCCCGCAAAAATTCTATTCTACACAATGCATTGAATGCCGGTGGCTTTTTGTGAAAGTTTCATGCCGCGAAAAATTTTTGGTTTTACAGTATCACTGCATCTCTTATTGCTGTGGGCTCCAATCCGCAGAAGTTTCATCTCGCAAATGTTTGTGGTTTTACGGTATGTGCATTCAGGATGAGGTGTTAAATTTATTTTATTGGAGTCGTGTTGATTTGAGTTTGCTTTCCAAATTTCTATTTCGATTTCAACTTCCAATAAGCATAAACACAAAACACATTCGGCAAACATAGGGGTGTGGTAAGGGAGCATTATGGCAGGTAGGAGGTGAGTTTGTTTTGATATCATTGATGCCTTTCACTCCCATGTGCAGTTGGAGACCAAGAGAGCCTCGGAGGTTGGAGCTCTGTGCCATGCCATTCTGCACTTTGAAGGGATGCGGACTCGCACATCAGAGTCAGTCTATGCAGACAGCAACTTTCATGACCTTCTACAGAGGTGAGCTGGACATACCTGTGTCTGTGGCTGTGGCTGTTTCTGTGTCTGTGACTGTGTGTCTGACTGCCCATGTTTGTGGCTGTGTCTAAGTTCATCCATGTCTGGGGCTGTGTCTGTGTTCATCTATATCTGTGGTTGTGTCTGTCTGTCTATCTATGGCTGTGGCAGTATTTGAGTAAGTGTACATGAATGTCTATGTGTCTGTGTGAATGTGTGTTTATGTATGTAAGTGTCAGTCAATCAAACAATGTACACTTTGTCTGTAAGACAGTGAAAGGATGTGAAGGATACACACTGTCTAAAGTTGAGGGTGTTTGTTGCAGAGTGAATGTAAACGGGATGGAGCAACAGATAAGTCTGAGAAACCAAGCTCCCATCCAGTGATGGTTGTTCAGATCAGGGTTTGATATTATCAGTATAAATAACTAGATTTCAAACTTGATCTTCCTTGCATATAGTTATAGTGATGTCACTTCTAAAGATGTGCTTGCAAGACAGCATACATGCTGAAGAGTCTCTGTGAGCTAGGTTTAATGAAGTTATGTTTCAAGTCATTATGCTATCTCTTTGGAAATTGTGTATTTACAGACTGTCAATACTCTAGGTCCTTTCAAGGACCCTAATGATAGCAACAACTTTGACAAAACTGTAATCTCTTGTAGAGCACTTTGAAAGCCCTGAAGTATTTGAATACACTTTAATGTCAAAAGGAAACAATTGCTTTCCTTACAAAATTTTGCAGTATTACCAAATTGGTTAAGTTAGATCGCTCTGCCAGCCAACATGAATGAGGATAGAAGATGATTAAATCAGATTAATATTAGTAATTGGTGCCAGTGAGAATATGAGCATCGGAAAAAAATAATGTGGGATACCTTGTGTGGGATGCCTTGTGGGATACCTTATTAGTCTAAATTACTCAGACTAGCAGACGTAGAGATACCAGGCCTGATCTTGTCGTCCAATACCTATAAGTCTGCTGTACTTGCAAGCTTTGCCGATATTTCCTGTGTATGTGATGTAGATGCCTCCATGTGTGCACCTCTATTGAGGCGAGGAAGGCCAACCTGTCAAGCACAGAGGAAGAGTTCCTGGCCCTCAAACCTCTCACTGTGGACAAACCTATCAACAACAAATGGCTCAAGGGACTGGGGGAGGCTGTCCGCAAGAAGATGGCCGAGGCTCGGAACAGGGCTGCTGAGGCAGAAGCAAAGATCAATGCTGATAAGGTACTGAAGGATGCTGTGCAATCGTTCAATGGGATTATATTGTCAGTATGAGAAATATAGCATACAGTGAGCCACATCAAACATGCATGCATACCTACGCACAAAACTCCACCTTTTTATCTTAGGAGTGTAAGCAGGACTTTCACCATCATGAACAATCAGAATGATGAAGATTATGATTCACTGTCATTGTATTCCCCACAATCATCAACTATCATCTTTATTCCGTTCGCTACATGTGCATTCATTGTAACTGACTGCTAGAGATCTGGGCCTGAGGGAGGGAGAAAAACTTATTTACCTAGGTTGAGCTTGTGATATGTATATCAGAGATCTTGAGGCAGTTCTTGTGTCGTAGATATCAGCACTGTCTTTCTCTCAAATCTTTTGTTTGTTTGTTTTCCAAAGCGTAAGCCTGAGCTCTCTTCCTTCTAAGTGCAATCAGCAGGAAATGGAAACTATTTTTGTTGTGATATTGTTCTATTTGCTTCAGCTTATTGCAGCAATTTGGCAGTAATTATTGCTCAAGGTGAGAGTTTAAATCATCATGTGAATTTGTCATGTTAATGTTGAATGTATAATCAGGATCTGATTAAATTCAATCACAATAACAATTTTGATGGTCCCTTTCTTTCACCCCTGCCACCATTACCCCCCCCCCCCCACCACACACACACACACACACACACACACACACACACACACACACACACACACACACACACACAC
Source organism: Diadema antillarum (assembly GCF_040938485.1). NCBI lineage: Eukaryota > Metazoa > Echinodermata > Echinoidea > Diadematoida > Diadematidae > Diadema > Diadema antillarum. The sequence continues at coordinate 365,712 of NW_027271503.1, forward strand.
ACACACACACACACACACACACACACACACATACCACTGAAGTTTCCAGCCATCCTAATGCATAATGTTCTTGCACAAGATTTGTACTGGTAGCGGTATTTCGGGTAACATCTACACACTGATTTATATTTATGATGAGTTACACTGTGTTATCTCAATTCCATGTAATAGGAAACAGTACAGACCATGGTGGATGTAGTCAAGATGGGGTTGACCACTCACAATGGTCTAATGTCAGAGGTCAAAGGTATGCTGAGGGTCATTGCGGAGGACGAGGAGGAAGGAAGCAGCGGCATGGCAGAGGCTCGGAGGTTCAAGTCCTTCTACAAGCAGTATTCAGAGACGTTTGCCGCCATGCTAGGCAACATACTGATGGGTTGGTGGCAGTACATTACATCACATCATAGACTCACTCAGATTTTCATGCCTTTTAACTGGTCAATCATATTTTCATTATGTGTGCCTCAAAAATTATCCAAAGTATACGGAGTCTTGTTGGTTTGATTAACATGTTTGTAATTTACATGATAATTACTAGTCATAAGGTGGTAAATTGGGATGAATTCCCGTCACCTTTGATATTTGCGGGTAAATGATGTTCATTGTAATCAACTAATCCTTAGGAATTCATTCGACAGGCATGGTATAGTATTTGTTGATCAGTCCTGTCACCAATTCTCTCAAAAGCGTCAATACCAAGAATCTGATTCATCACCTAAGCAGGCAATCCAGTAAAGCTGAGAGAGTCTGGGGAATTACCTGAACAATGAGAGCAGTCATGGATATAATACAGTCTGCAGATGTCATGAAGTATAGACCATGCCTGCGTACTAATAGTGTGAAACACAAATGTGGCACTATGATGAAGGTGGGAAACTGTGAACATGATGCATTACAAGTTCAATTGTCATTGGATTCACAATGGAACAGAACAGATAAGTGTTGAAAGGGAATTTTTGCCGAACAAATGTGTGTATTGGGCTGTATTTATTGAATGCCAAAAGATTAGTGAAACACTTGGTGAAAGTTTCATGGAAATCAGACAGTTGATATGAAAGCTATGAATTTTTCACCCTGTGTGTTGCTTTCTGTTGAGGGTAACCCTACAAGAATATGTGCTGTCTGAATAAAATGGTATATAAAGAAAATATGACAAGAGTTTTCACAGATTTGGTATTGGTAATGAAAAGTACAAATTGAAACAAGTTTTTGCTGAGATATGTAGCAGTAGAAAATCAGCCATCCCGTGTAAAGAAGGTTGGTCAAGCATTCTTTCATTTACTGAATGCGGTTTCTGCTTTAACTCCATTCACATCCATTGTTTGGAGAGACTACCCCTTTCATTCTGTTGTGGCCTTCACCTTGAGAGACTTAAGCAGTTTTCATGTCTTAGTATCACAGCATTTCTCTTCTATAAAGTTAGTTCATGGATCATCATATGTCACACTTGTAACCCGTTGAAGACTAGTCCGGAGTGTATTGGCCAGGTTTCAATTGGAAATGATGTTATAACGAAATCAGTTCATCCTCACCGGGTTATGAGCATTTCTAGGGCTTGCTTTTGTGAAGTTTTGCTTTAAAATTGCATTTTCCTCACTGAGAGATCTTGTGTTCCTTTCTCTCCTCAGTGACAGCCAGTGAGAGTGAAGACAAACTACACGACTTGAGTGAAGTCAAACCAACCATCCACACACTGACTTCACATGTACAAGGGTAAGAAATACATCTCCTGTGATATGCACATGTATAAGACCATCAAATACTGGTATTTGATACTTTGTCCATAAGTATACATGTTTACCTGTTGAAGATAGTGCCGAGTACACTTGGGCAGGTGTCTATGGGAAATATAGCAAAATCAGTTTGTCCTCAACGGGTTCAGCCCCAAAATATATTAGTGTGAAATAGCAAGACTTACAGCAAGAGCCTCTGTGGCAAAGCTAGGTTTTGTTTTTTTTTGTTTTTTTTTGTTTTGTTTTTGTTTTTGTTTTTTTTATGCCTCCACCCGAAGGGTGCCTGAGGCATTATTTTGTATTTTATTTTTTGTTTATTCTGAGAGCCTTGTGTTGAGCATGGCCCATCAATTTTAAAAAACTTTTGCATTTGCAAACCCTTCAATTCCCTGAGCTTTTGTATTAGCTCTTTAACTCTCATAGCATTTGTTGTAAGCCCTTCAACTCTTAGACCAATATATTTTCTCAGCTTTTTGTGTGTGACCTGTCCACTACCATTGCTTTACTTTTTTAACCATTCTATTCTCAAAGACTGTTTATGAACCTTTTTATTCTCGTAACATTTTAGTGATTAACTTTAACTTTTTTTTAATTAACTCTTTAATTCAATGTTATGATTTGCATTTTCACAGCCTTTTGAGACCCTCCAATCATTGTTTCCCTTGGAGTGTGTGTGTCATTGTTGAGAGAACCTTCAAGGTAAAAACTGATGAGTGTTTATCCAACCCAGTGAAAAATAGAAATAGTGACAAAGGGCACCTGGGGAAGGTTGCTTCAGGGTCAAAGGCTACCAGGAAGGTCACATGAGAATCACAATCTGTTAGGTTCTTGATTTTAGTAGGCCTTTTAACCTTCAATGAAGCTTGGTTATTGAATGGCATACATGATAGATGACTTATTCCTCTGTTTGGAATATTTACAGGATGTATGACAGACTGGTGAACATCGCCTCACCACCAGCAGCAGAAAATGAGGAGGTGCATGGAGAAGTGAAAGGTAGGGGCTAGTTTGTGTTCTGACTGGTGTAGCCAGGAACTTTACTAAAGCTGCCCTTATATCTAATGACATTTCATGGTGTTACTTTCTTTTATCATGAAAAAATTGTGTGTTGTATGTATGCCAGTTGATGGTATAGGCAGTCTTTTCGATGTATTGCATGTAACACACCATAAGTTGGTGGTCATTTGTGAGAAGGTGTCAAATCAATTGTGAAGAATATATGAAATGTATACAAAGAAAAAGAAAGAGGTAATTCATGTGTCTGCTACTCTAAAGCAAGAAATTTTCACAAATTAATTGGAGTCGATGGCCTTTTTTTGCAGACTGAAATTTTGGCGGATTGCAAATGGCATTCAATGCATATGGTGTAGAAGAACATTTGCGTGCATTTTAATTTCGCAAATCTTTGCTCTCGCAAAATTTTATGAAATTACAATGCACATGCAAATTTCTGGTTTTGCAGTATTGGAGCAATTGACACAAATGGAGATGTTGGCAGTGTATTGGGCAACGATGTGTAACATACCAGGGTATAATATTGAAAGCTTGCATTATAAGGTACAGGAATCTGTGACAATCGGCAGAGGGACATTATGTTCTTGTTTATCCCCGCCTTCCAAACCTAGGTGTGAGTGGTTCCACGGATGCCCCCAGAGCTGCTGGCACCCCAAATGGAGATGGAGGAACAGCGGAGGGGAGCAAGGCCAACGAGGGCCAACGAGACTTGCTGCCTCAGGGGAAGATGAGCAAGATGGCTGTCAGGGCTGGAGATGGGGCACATCAAGCTACTCCTCCCACCAAACAAGGTATTACAGAGTGATCGTCTATCACACCAATCATTAGAACCATCTGGCATGAATTTTTCTCCACTCTGAAGTAGCAGATATTGGCTATTCACAGCATCGGGAGGTCAATGTGTAAGGTCTGCAGTTTGATTTGAGCATGCTCCCTCTTGTTAATTAGATGAAAGTGATCTACAATGATATGCCAATGTTTATTTGACTTGCATGTTTTCCCCACTGCCATATGTAAAACTTGGATATCAGACCTATTACTACAGCATGTAGTTGATAAGTATCATTATATTCCACATACTAAGAATCTTGCTGTAGGATTGGTCAAGAGCTGATCACGTGAAAAAGCGTAGTTTTGCCCATTGCATCACCTGAGAATAAAAGTTTGTTACACTCTATGATGATAGTCATTTTGTTTCTCTGATCTCTTAGTCCACACAGTCCTAACGCGTGATTTTAACTTACAATCTTGAGTATGCGCGAAATAAAAGTGCGTGCACTGTGGTCTGTCATTTGACCTGGGTCAAGTGATAGACCACAGTGCAGTGCACTGTTATTTGGGTGCCACGTGCGGGGCGCAGAGCAAATTCGTTGTTTTGTCATCTACGCGCATATGTCTGAAGTGAACTACGTAGCCTAAGCCCTGAGGATACCCTAAGACAGCTAAATACATTATATGGAATGCCAGTGGTTATTTGCGAAAAATTTCATGCCGCAAAAAAGGCCGTTGGCTCCAATTCACGAAAACTCGCAGGAAAAGTCGATAATGACACAAGCAACAGATGATCAAATTTTGGTAGTGATCTGGGAATTTTTTGTTTTGATATTTTTGAAGGTTTCTTTATCTTTGGCAAATAAGGTCAATGAACTTGGGGTTACAAGCTACGTGTATTTGAGGTTTGCATATGTGCACTGCAGCTGATGCAGGTAGCAGGGAGCTGATTAGTGGTAACCAAGGCTTCTTTCACCGGGAAACAGGGCGATTTTTAGCATGTGTGAATAGGAGTGAATGTGCTACTTTTTGCAGGTTTGTGCTCCCCGAGTGCTCTTCTCGTCTTGTCAAGTTATGTAACATTGTTTGACCCAGGTCATCCGAAGGGCTCTCCAGCCATCATGCGAGATCCTCGCACTGGGAAGATCATCCAGGTGAGGAACACCTATGCCATCAACGTGTGGCGTCGTGTCAAGGGCAAGCTGGATGGCAGAGACCCCGACCCCGGCAAGAGGCTGGTTGTGGCTGAGCAGGTTAGTCTTTGCATGGGGAGTTGAATGTTTATGCAGCTGATGGCTGGATATATTTCATGGGTTAGTCAAATAACAGGCAATGATTGGGTGAGCAACATCATATGGAAGTGGAACATTTGTTATATTTTCCCATGTGAGAACATTTTTGAGCAAGCAACTGGCAAACAAAACCAAACTGTGATATCATTTTTCGCACAGTTAAGAGACTAAATGTTCCCGTGTGTAGCAGTGATGAAATGATACACAGATACAGGTGATTTGTGATGCCTCCAGGAATATGATTTGAGGAGGCTGTGCAATAAGAAAAACAAGTGTTCGCAGTACGTGAAGACAATTGATTTCTTATCACGTCTACAAAGATTTTGTTCAAGCCATGTGTTCTCAGAGTACTTTGATAAACTGGTGTGGTGGTGGTGGTGATGGTGGTATTAGTATTGGTGGTAGTAGTGTTGGTAGTCGTATTTAGTAGTCATAGTCATAGCAGTGGTAGCGGTAGTGGTAGTAGTAGCAGTAGTGGTAGCAGTGGCGGTAGTGGTGGAGAAGGAAGTAGAAGGAGGAGAAGTAGTGGTAGTGGTAGTAGTAGTGGTAGTGGTAGTAGTAATAGTGAAAGTGGTAGTAGTGGTAGTAGTTGTAATAGTAGTGGTGGTAGTAGTAGTAGTAGGAGTTGTAGTGGTAGTAGTAGTAGTGGTAAGAGTTGTAGTGGTAGTAGTAGTAGTAGTAGTAGGGGTAGTAGTAGTGGTAGTAATGATCGTAGTAGTGGTGGTAACGATACAAGTGGTAGTAGCAGCAGAGAGGAAGGAGTAGAAGTAGAAAATAGGAACAGTCCAGGTAGAGTTATGACTGTCATCAGCATAGTCAAAATCATTGTGACCATTTTCATCATTGCCCTTGTAGGTTGACTATGTAATCAGGGAGGCCACCAGTCTTGACAACCTTGCCACGCTGTATGAAGGCTGGACAGCCTGGGTCTGAAGGAGACGACTACCCTTTGGTCCCAAGGAGGACCGACCCACGGAAATGAAACCATGACATCTTATCAATCATAGCGGAGAAAGAAGGAGACACCCAGGGGCGGTTCCACGCCGCTGACTAGAAATCCAGACATCACGAGAGGCAGGCCCCACCCCCATGGCAGCTTGCGTCACTGCCTGTGGGGGTGGGGGTAAGATCTTGCATACATGCCGAGAGGTGCTGGCTTTGGAAGAACAGAATGACAGGTGTAAACTGGTCTTTGCATGCTAAGTCTTGTCTTCAGAGCATCTTGATTGCAGCAGAGAATGTAAAGATGCTCACGAGGTGTAGGTACCAAAGTATGCTGGTCTGTCATGCAGAGATATCTATTTCTCTTCTGAAAGCTTGATTTTAGTGAATCTACCTAAAGTTGTAGATATCTTGCTCTTACTAAACAGTTGTCGCTATTTCACATGATATGCCACATATAGATCCTTAAAGAGAGAAGGAGTGAGAATCCTCAAATGTTCCAAGCAGCATCAAATAGATCAATATGTGCACATGTGTGAGCTTTTGCCAGCTTGCATTCTCTGTCAAAAGAAAATTAAGCAGGGGAGTCAATATTCTAGTTCCGCTCTAGTTCTTGTTGATTTGTTTTCAATGCTAATACTTACAAAACAAGTCTGCTGAATGAGTGAATACACTTAAACCAACCTTTCATGCTGAGTCTGGAGTCATGCATTATTGGCATATTTGGCTGCCTCGTATGATTTCTCCCAGTCTCAATGTCCTCTGTGGTTCAGCCAGCACCATGGTGCTAATCCTCCATTGCCAGTTTTGTGTTCAATAAGATATACGATAATTGCCAAAAGTTTCCTATATGCATGCCCCTTGCAGCTTTCAGGCTAAGAAAGTAGAGTGGAATAAAGCCATTCCACTTTCAAACCTGTTGAAAGCATTCCAGCCCACTTGTGTGTGATGGAGGTGATAATGATTTAGGATGTAGAATTTGCTTGTGTTGATGACAGACCATGCTGCTTGCCCCCACAACTTTCAAGGTATATACACTGAAGCTGAAGATGACACATTGTAAGACAAGGCCTTAGCGGATGACCAGGATTGAGAGTTGGATCATTTCTCTCATGACATTGATATGTCTCTTTCATGGTACTGTAGCATGAAAATAGAGAGCTGACTTGATCTCTGGGAAGGAAAAAAGATTTACGTGGTTGGTGATACGATGCTAGAAAAATTGAGGAGTTCGAGTAATATCCCAACATACTCGCAAGAAAGATGCCCATGAAGCAAATGTTTCAGCTTAAATTGGAGACTCTCTTTGCAAGGGCAGGGATGCCCTTTGGTGACCTTTTGGTTACAAACAGTTGCCAAGCTGTGTTTGCCCATTTTGACATCTGATTTCAGATTTCTTGACAACGGGTCTAAAGCAATTGGTCATTTGTGCTGGCTTTTAACTCTTCTCATGTCCTTGAAGTAACGTCAGTGGTCATGGCCGGCAAAGAAGCATTACTTGTGGACACACTTAATCCAAACGCTTGTTCTGAGTCGTTTTTGTCTGATATTTTGCCGTGCCATCTGATGTGGAGAAGAAAGCCGAGGTTGCTTGACATGGAGGTTTTGAAATCCTGCTGAGCACAGGTGCATGATGCACGTCAGTGACTCATGTCAACACACAGCTGGCATATGTTATATGCATAATTATTTGTAGATATGTTGCTCTGGTTCTGATAATGCTTGATGTATTTGAGTAGTTGTTAGCTTGTGATGTGTAAAAAGAGCTGTGTAGTGTCAATTGATGTATGTACCCGACTAAGACTTGTAGAAGTGATATTGTGATATTTAGTGTGTACATGTTAATGTTATTCACATTTAGTGTTTCTCTATTTAGCCACCATGCTAGGCATCATCTCTAGAAAAAAGACGAAGAAGCAGAAAAAAAAACCATAAACATGTTTCATGCCGTGTTTTGTCTGTTTGAGTAAAGTATTCCTTTTTGTGTTTCATCATAGATGCTAGCTAGTTTTGGGAAAGGCAATGGTTACATTACTATTGAACATATGTAGCACAAAATGTAAATACATATGAAGAATGCAGACATACTCACACAAAGTATGTGCAGATGGCTAGTATGTGAGTGTTATACAATGTACATGTATACATTTGTATTGATAACATGACAAAGTGTAGATGCATCGAAATGTACTCCATGGACTGATGCAAGCCATAATTTTCATTCATTTATGTAAACAGTTGAATTTACCATGGATTATATAACTGTCTTTAATTTCAAAATGCATCATTCTTGATGCCTATCACATGTCTTACAGGTACACTATGTTACATGAATGGTCACGTGTTTTATTAATTTTCTTCACTTTCACTAGGAAAAAAAGAAAGGCCAGTCACATATTTTGTCAAGTGCATAATAAAAATTTACTGTCAAAGTTCCAGCTGGTAAGAAAGAGAGGGATTGATGGAGAGACAGTTCAAATTTTCTGTTATACACTCTCTACAAAGCATATTACTGCATGTATCCTCCTTTGCTACTACACTTTAGACATCCACAAACCTACATGTTGTAATGATAAGATGTTGACATGTGTTATTCCATGCCATTCTGTGCTGTTGTTGTTGTTTACAAATGTTTATGAACTAAGTATTACAAAGGTTTCTTGTGCTGTTTCCCAATTGATCACCAATTTGATTTCATGGTAAATTGACAGGTTATTATCTAGCCTTGTAACACCACTTCTTTCTAACACAAAATGCTTCTCGTTCAAATGTAATCACAAATCTTGCACTTTATCTTGTATGTTAGTGAGTGTGGAGTATTCCAGTTTACACATGTGGAAAGGATGATTTAATCGCCAAGTAATAGCATGTAATTTGATTCATGTTACAGATATTTGTAGTTCTTTCTAGCAGATCACATGCACAAAACAATGGGAATTAAGCATGTGATCTGTTCTTAGTACATGTACTAGATACAGCATTCTTCATTTATCAGTTAGTCAAGTGTTCTCCACATGTTAAGATGTTATGATGTCAGTTTGAAAGTGTTATCTTGTTTTTGTCAATAAATACTTTGGCAATAGCTTCTCTGTTTCAGTAAAATATGTTTTATGTGTCTCATGTCCTGATCCCTCTGTAGCTTATTTTCCTGTACGCCCGGGCAAATGCGGTGAGCTGGATGTACAGGAGGAAGCAAACTTGTAGCATACAGGTTCTTGTAGCTCTTATGGGATGATTAACAGTATGAAAGTCACAACAGTAGTTTTCACACAGCCACCTAGGGAAATTAGTGACCTTGTGAGGGTTGATTTTCAGTGTGAAACATTTCTAAAGTGTAGACAAATAGAATGATGCAGGAAATTGCTCAGTGTATACTAGCTATGGTGATCAACTCACAATACTACCATTATTCTATGCACAACATCCTAAATATCTTTTTGTTGTAATCAATCCCTACCACACGTGGCCGTCACTGCTAGGTTATCGCAACACACACACACACACACACACACACACACCTATGATCTTGAAAGCACCATACTAGATTATATGCACAACAAATACTGTATATGGCATATATTTCGCGAGTCTAAATTTTCGCGAATCGGGAATTCCCAACGATTTCGCGAGTGGTTAAATTCGCAATCGTGGAGTTGTGTACTGGAAAGAGAAGGGTACACGCGTACGTCACATTCACATCGGGATCAGAGTCAATATTTTCGCGTGTCTTCAATTTCCCGAATAGGATCCGACTTGCAAAATTCGCAAAAATAAAAACCTCGCGAAATATTCGTCGTATACAGTACATAATTAGCCCAAGTGCAATTTTATTTTACCGAGGCTTAAGGCCGAGTTAAGATAGAATTGCATGATGGCTAATTATGCATTTGGATTTTTGCATTAGAAATTGCAAAGAAAATAAAATACAAAATGAACTGCTTTCAGTATAGCCATTTTCCATGTTTGTACAATGTTAGACCTTGTTGGAATAAGTTTTTCCACAAAACAAAAACATCAGCATTCCCATGGCTTACATAAGCATTTCAGGCCCAAGTACAATGTTGTGCATGAAGTTGCATAACTTACAATCGATTCAAAATATGTGTGCCAAATTTGGCAGCTGTTGTGCACTCCATAGTAGAGGTTTTGAGGGCTCAGATATAGCATAGCCAAAGCCCAGCCTGCAGCTAAAATGAGGCAATGTCTGCAAATTTTGATTGAATGCATGAAAATTTATTGAGACTCTGCACTTACATTATACATTGTACACTGTACACATATTTACACAGAAGTGTGTACGTACTGTACACAATAGCATGTATTGCACGATATCAACTTGTCATCAATAAAGGTAGAAAAGTGGAAGAAACTGACACAAGGATTCAGCCAACAGATTAAGAGACAGTCTGATGGAAAGCAACAGGGTATCAGGAAAAGTGTTGAACAATATACATATGAAAAATAAAAGAAAAGTTCACACATTTGTAATACATGTAGTATCTAAATTCCCAACACAATATCAAAGAGAGGTAATCTATACAGCCAATCAGAAAAATCACACCTCTTCTTTCTTTTGTTATATATAGACAACTTGAAAAAGCTCATATCTTCAGCAATATGTTTGCAAGTCAGTTATGGATTTCATAGCATTGTGGAATCCATATCCTTGATGGCACAATGGCATACAAAACATACAAACACACATGTTCGGGTTTCATAAATAATTTGTATTGGGTTCCACTGCATCATATGTAAAAGTACCAAAGTTGTTCACCTGTACTCTCGTCTTTCATGAATGTAAATGCATTAATCTCTTAGGTCTCAGAAGGCATTTCTATGGAATGAGGAAGTACATGCATATGTATAATGATCTTTCCATCATAATTTTCCTCATTCACTGTTAGTCTTTCATGAAGACTAATAAAGATAATGATGATAATTTGAGCCTTTTGTTGTGCATGAGCATAATTTCTGAAAGCCTCTTTATTCCTAGATATGTACATGTAGCTGCTTTTTAATTAGCAACATGTGATGGGATATTGTTTCTATTTCTCTCTCAAACTGGCCATTTTTAAAGTTTTTTTTTCTTATTTTGTGCAAATTCAATGAGCATTACCAGTTCCATCTTATCTCTCTTCTTAATAGAATATGAAGTAAATTCAAAGCTGCTAGTTTATTGAGGAAACAATAATGATTTCTGCAACAAACTTATTTCAAAATTCAATGGGTATCTTCATGCTCAAGGTCTTCAGCAACTCATGTCACGTTGTTGAACAAAGTTGTTGAACAAAGTTGGGCACTGGTAATATGGAATAGTACATGTACAGCTTATGCCGCAGACCAACATCAGCTAAATTATACAAGAATAGAATGTCCTCATCCTTGATAAACCAGGTTGCATCACGGTCTTAACAATAACTCTTCGTCAAAATGATATTGTTCAATCCCAAATTCGACCTTCTACAATATACGATAAGATAGTGCAAAGTTAGGATATGCGCAGCCTCATTTTTACTGATTGTGGTTCAGCCATTGAAAGTTGATACCAGTATTTCTCAAACACTTGCTCCAGATTAATACTGACTAGATTGTTACGTATGTAACCATCAGCATCCAGGAAAGCCAACAGCAAATTATTACAGAAATACTAATCGAATTGATACAATTCAGAAGCACCACAATCCCATTTTACATCCATCTTCAGCTTATCATAATTACAACTACCCAAGTTACAGCCACTATTGTTCACAACTGTTTAGACTTTTCATTATAGTTGATATACTTGATCACTAGCAATTTGTGAAAATCTGAATGTAACACATTTAGAATGGTAGGGTCCAGAATGCTAATTTGCACTAAAAAGCATCTTCAGCACATAACAAAAAGTCATCTCTGAAAGCATGTGCTTGTATATCTCTTTTCTTATGGTTATATTCTCTTTAATCAATCGAGGCCACACAGTGCATCTTTCACTCTCCATAACCCAAGACCTACATAATTGAAGGTCACATTCATTTCAGTACCAGGGATGTCCATGTCATAGCCTGAGTGTTATTTGTGGCCTGTAGCATACTGGCACACAGGGGTGAGGCTGTTGTGGATGCTGTCATTGTAGAATGAGGCTCTGCTCTGGGTTGAGGCGTACTTTGTTGAGAACTCTGTTGCCAGAGATAAGATGATGGTCCCGATCCAAATTCGCTCCAGTTTCTTGACCTGTTGCAAATAATAAGGTAATGTAAAGTGATGCCTACCTATAAACAATGCATCTATAGAAAAAAAATGGAGTACAAGATTGCATGAATGATAAGATACATACGTATCTGTACATGAAGAAAAAAAGTAGATGAATCACTTTCAAAAGCCATGAAATCAGTACATCCCTGACATAACAACAACAACAACAAATGTATATCTTATACTTCATAGCTGAGAGTATGTGTTTAGGTCAAATAACTTGTATAATCTGTCTTGGTCTAATTAAGACCTCATGAAATTGCTACTATGACTGTAAATTGAGATACATGAAATGTATTCTACTGCAAGATTGATAGGGGGTATGACTATAAAATGATGCAGGTGCACTGGGAATTACAGTAGCTATCAAACACTAGAACATTATAACTCTATGTTGTACTTTGTGTATAATTTTTTAAAGTTTGGAAATTTGTTTATGAAAAAGCAAACAAAGAACACTTTTGATGAAGGGCTGCCAGATCTACAGCCTATGACCAACCTGTGAGTATGTTATAGGTGGGTGCAGCTGATCTAGCATGGGGAACTCCCTCACCGCGGCGTAGTCCCAGCCTGTTGTGAACGTTTGCATATGAGCTCCAGTAGTCCTGCTTGTGACCTTGCCTACTGAGCGCCTCCTGCATATCTGTGCCCACCACATTGCGAGTCCAGTTGGCTATAGACTGGTAATGGAGCTTGTTTGGCTGCACAAACATAAAATAACATGGGCAAAGTGAGACCAAGTACATACACTGAAAAATAAACCAATACAACATCACTCAACAACTGAAGACATAGTATGTACAGAGTGCAGCCATTGGTAAGCTTGATGAAAAAAAAAAAAACCACACAATTCTTGCTATCGCCAATGACGTAAAAAACTCCTGCGCACGCTAAAGAGCTCTGTCACAGGTGCACTGTGGGATTCCTCGGTCCATTGTTCGCTTCCGGTTGTCTAACGCGAGTCGCAGTTCCCAAACAATTCAATGGAGTTCTTTGTCTGCTTTTCCGTTGTTAGCCCTTTCTTTCTTGGCTATAATTCAGCTTAAAAGAGTTGAAAGTGTCTAAGCTTTACTGATTTGCAGTCACTAGAGTCATGGTTCACTACTGCAAGGCTTCAATGTGCTGGTCACATGATGGAAAGCGAAGAAATCTTAAAAAAAAAAAACCTCTTTATAAAGACAGAGCGTGTTGTAAGTGCATGTGCAGCCCAAACCGGGGCTAGTTTGCCACATGAGCTATCCCATACAGGGGCGGATCTAGCTTTTTTCCAAGGGGGGGGGGGGGGGGTTTGAGGGGCTGAGCTGGGTATTGCGAGGGAGCGTAGCGACCAAGCCCGAGCGAGCGAAGCGAGCGAGGGGGGAGGGTGTGGGAGGGGGGTATCCCCCCTCCCACAGTAGGAAGATTTTTCATTTTTAGGGTTGCCAGCTTGCGATTTTAAGCATACTTACATGCTCTATTTTTTACCTTTTTTGCCGACCCTGGCTCCGCGGTCCCTGGGTTTGTGATGTCCCAATGGCGATGCAGAGCATCGTCCACAAGGCGATGTCTGTGAGCCGCGTGGAGCCGCGTGGCGTCGCGCCGATTTTTTTTTTTTTAACATTAGGAGAATGGCATAACGATTCAATGCGAGCGAGCAAAGCGAGCGAGCTTGAGAATTTTGACATTTTACAGTCCAAAAACTCCCGTTTGTAGCTATATCTTTCGCTTTGGGAATTAAGTGGGGGGGGGGGGGGGCATCGGGCGAAACTGCTGGCAATTACTGGCAGTAACGTTAGGAGAGTGGCATAACGATTCAATGCGAGCGAGTGAAGCAAGCGAGCTTGAAAATTTTGACATGTTACAGTAGCAAAACTCCCGTTTGTAGCTATATCTTTCGCTTTGGAAATTAAGGGGGGCATCGGGCGCAACTGCTGGCAATTACTGCAGCAACGTTAGGAGAGTGGCATAACGATTCAATGCGAGCGAGCGAAGCGAGCGAGCTTGAAAATTTTGACATGTTACAGTCCCAAAACTCCCGTTTGTAACTATACCTTTCGCTTTGGAAATTAAGGGGGGCATCGGGCGCAACTGCTGGCAATTACTGGCAGCAACATTAGGAGAGTGGCATAACGATTCAATGCGAGCGAGCTTGAAAATTTTGACATTCTAG
>NW_027271504.1:0-132500 GCF_040938485.1 Diadema antillarum
CCAGAGATAGGGCGCAGTGCTGCACCTTCATGGCCTCACCCATGCGCTCTGGCTTCACCCAGGGACTCCTGTTGGGGTAAAGGTTGCAAGTTTTGTGCAGACTCAGAATTAAAGGGGGACATAAACCAAGAGAGAAATCAATTGAAAAAGAGAGAGCTATGGAACAACACAACCTACTGCACACAAATTTGAGCAGAAATGGAACAAGTATGGTCAAAATCATGACAATTGGAAAGTCAGCGGGTCAAATGAAGAGCCATGTAATTGTAAAAACAATGCTCGCGTTGCAATTCTTCTTTTCTTTTTTCTTCATTTTTTTTCTCGGTGAGGCATGAGAAAAATCTGGTGAAGTATATGGGGCATGAGTGTCACACCTATTGTGTGAAACTTGGTAGGTCTACATAAATTCACAAGAGTTGATGACAATCGGGATTTCATCATGTATGTACATTCAGACTTCGTAGCATACAAACTCATTAGTGTAATTATATCATATGATATATTTCATTCCATCTGACAACACACACAAGACTGAAGCGAATATAGACAAAGTAACATTAACACAAGGCATCATTGTATCTAACCTTTGAACTGTTTGATCATGTTGTAGTGATTTTGCAGGGCGCCCTCTACGATGGACTCTGCATCATCCATCTGCCATCTCCATTCCGTGCCTACAGGGTTTGTATGGTGTCTGACAAGAAATATATATGAAAATAAAATATCTGACCAGGTCAAAGAAAAAAACAAATGATGTATAACATATTCTCATGCATCATCAAGACAAAACTAAAATCAAAGCTTCAAAGCACATGATTAGTTCAGGGAAAATTACCACCAAAATAAATTAAACAATGGCTTATCAGAAAGCCTTGCATTTACAAGTATTTGTCAATATGTGAATAGGGGCAAAAAGCAATATCAAACACCTGTGTGGTACTGACAAAGATGTTTGTTTTAGATTTAAACTTTGACAGTACCATCCTTATATTGTGAAATAATGGCAAGACACCTAATTCCTAGTCCCACTTATGTATGTCTGGGTTTGGAATTTTTTAGCAAACGGTCTCGTGGCATGTATCAGTAACTTTATAGCTGGTCAAATGAATTTAAAATGTATGGGAATCAGTGCAGCCAAGATCAATTTCCTGGCAGCTTTTGTGGCCTAAATTTCCTATACACTTGCACTTGAGCTTAGAGATTTCAAAGTTCTTCAGAAACTGAAAGCTGATCCTCTAACCTCTTATGGCATTCTCACCACAAGATGGGTCACCTGGATGCTTTGTAATGAGTTTGCAATTTATGTATGCACAGCGTAATGTATAACAGAAGTTCATGATTTGGAGTGAGATGTTACATATCCAACTCTCAATCATTTGTATTTAAACTGAAATATGAACTAGACTTCATCATTTGTGGTTGTTACAGGGACATTGTTGTTTTGTTTGTTTGTTTTGGGGTGTTTTTTTTGTGTGTGTGCGTGTGTGTCTTCAGCACATGCCATTTCATCTGGGTGATGATGTCAAACAAAGCCCACCTCCAGCAGAAGACACACTTGTTGGCGCAGGCAAGACTGGCGTGGTCTCCATGCATCGGTGACTCTCGATCCCGTAGAAGGTGTGCTTGTAGCAACCACCTCTGCCCCTCAGCATACTCTGTGAAGGCAAAGGGGGGAGGAGGGGAGAGAAATGTCCTCATTGAGTATTGTGAAGAGGATGTTTCACATTTTTCTGTGCACCACACATTAGGCATTGGACACACCAAAGGAAGTGGGGTAAAAGTCTAGATCACTTACTGACTTCCAAGGAAGCATAACCTTGACCAAGGTTGGCTTTTAGTGCCATTTGTCATCTTTGAATTTGTACTTTCACTTTAAACTCTACTTTTCCTGTATCTAAAGCACATAGCACTCTACTACATGTATGATGATTCCAATGGAATGGAATTATAATCTTTTTCACACATGGTATCAGCATTCAAAAACTTTGGATCACAGGTCCACTGTACACAAGATTTAAGCTCTTTTCATTTCATCACAGTCAATTTTGTTGCAGATGTGGGCAATGCCATCAGTAAGCAATTCCCAAACAAAGCTGAAACAAAACTTTCCCTACAATAACCGACAAACTCTGATAATAATTATAATATTAGAAGTTTCAATCATTTTTTTCCGATATAGTACTCTTCCATTCATTCTCAGCAAAATTCTTTGCTATATGTCATTCCACTAGTACCCTGGGTAGCCGATTCAAATGACCAAATGGCCTTGCATTTTTTCTGGACAAAAGGCAGTACAGTGGATTTGGTTTATGTGGAAGCACACAAACAGGTCTGAAAAGAAAAAAGCAAATTAATCATGAAACATCAAACACAGACAACCACCAATAATGAAACCATGTAAATACTGCAATATCCCCATGTTGATTGTCACTGCATGCTCACCTTTGTCCATCGGCACAACTTGACTCCTGAATGGGACCCGATTATTCTATAGCCTGAAAAAGAACATCAAAGACAGTGAGAGAAATGCGACAAAGACATTTGAGGCATTTTCATGCTGAATGCAGAGTAATCAGCATGACAACCAGATATAGGGTGGAGAAATGCATATTTTGAGTGCCTAAATGCAAGTAATTTATCACTAATGCTAAGAGAGGTCCAATAATGAAGGGGGTATAGGGGAATGGTACATGTATGTCCATTTGTCATTTTTACCAATGAGGAGTCATGCATTTATGCACATAAGTCTATAAAAAACATAGACTAAATCTAAGTCACATGTTTGTAAATTCTGGCAAATGCCTTCCCTCCCCAGTTACCTTGCTTGGTGAGATTCTTGCGGATGGTGGGAGTCACCATCTCTTTTGGTTCAGAGTTCTTGTGGATTCCATTGACAGTCTGTAAAGAAAAAAAAAAGGAATTTTATTTCATACATTCACACGAGAATAATACAAAGTGATATTACAGTGCATTAGACGATACTTCTTAAAAAACAAACACACAAAACAATCTAAAAAATATGACTTGTCTGTTTTCTTTGGAAAGTCGTAACTGATAGTCTTTTACCTCTTCATGTTCCCCTTTGGCTACCAAATGCTCATATCCACCTGCCTTGAATATCCATTTGTCCTTTTTTTGAAAGTGTAAAGGATAATCTTCCCTAGCTTTAGGCTTCCTCAAACTTTCCCTTCCAACTCTACATGAGAATTGGTTTTATGTGAAAATACTTAGATTTGATGATGTACTACTTTAAATTAAGCATAATGTACATCTATATTCAAGTTCTAGACTGCCAATCAGTACATGATAATGCACTGCTTTTGTTGTGACAGACTGGCTAAGCAGTGAAGACAAGCTGGATGATGCCCATTAAAATGATTACAATTCAAGCATCAGTCTTTGAATATACATGTATTTCCCATTCTAATTACTGTCTATATTTCTTCCTTCACTCATTTCCTTACTTGATTTCATGTACAAGTCTGTGGACTTCGCAATCTTCTGGCTCTGATTTGACAATTGCGAAAGGAGCATAATACATACTACAGGGACAGTATCATGGGGAGAACACGTCTTGTTCAGGTTGGCCCTACTAAGAAGTCGTTTAGGTATTCCTATAACACTTTGCTCACATAACAGGCTCTGATTTGGAGAAATATATTGAGCTGTTATGGACTTTTTTTTGGCCAACCTTCTAGACAACACAAGGGATTTGTTCCATAATTCACTTCAGTGCAAATTATGCACTGATGGGCAATTCCTTTCTAGTAGGCCCATGTCAGTCATGGCTTTCAAATGTACCATGGTGGGTAGTGAATAAAGAGCGATTCAGTCCAAAGAACCACAATATCTGCTGATTGGTTTCCTTTAAAGACTGAAGACAGACCGTACGGAAGAAGAGTACCTGGGCAGTTTTCATCCTGCTCATGACAGCTCCAAGGTCCTCCACATCGATGACGTCGGTCTCGCCATCGTCCTCGAGGTCGCTGTCGAGGCCATCATCCTCCCTCTCCAGCTTCTTCCTCTCGCTGGACTGGAAAACCGTACAGCAGATTCGGAATAAAACTGCTTGCTTATTATCGTATCACAGCTGAGACACAACCCAAGAGCAAATCTCCATCGTCCCTCCCCCTAGGTTATCCAAACGACGCATTGTTCATGAAATATTCATTTTACATCTGCTGACTGGGAGTGAAATAAAGGAACAGCTCAGGATATAGCTATTGAGAGGTTTCCAATGCTCTTGAAAGAAGGCTACGTAAGTTGAGAGCTGACACACCTTCCTGTTGGGAACTGAATATGTAGCCTACTGCTCTCAAAAGAAACAAACAAAAAAGGTTAACATTTAACAAAATTACAGGAGTTTTAAATTCAATCATGTTTTCACTTGGCAGTTCAGAAATAAAGTTCACTTAAGAAGCTTAATTATACATTTACATTGTTGTATTATCCTGAACAGAAATTATGAAATAGTGAGTAGCAAATCAGCTTAAGATTTCTCCTTCAAATACTGCCACTGACCTGGTCTCCAGTTTTGATCTTCTGGTTCGCTGTCTGACACGTCCCGCCTTCATTGCAAGCACAGCCCTTGTCTTCATTGCCTGTTTTAAGGCTCTCAAAAAGACTTGATTTCCATGCTTCAAAATCTGCTTCCATTCCTGTGAAAAGAAAGACAAGAGTACACAGAAGAATAATTAATTAGACATAAACTCATTTTCAAGATAATTCAATCATGTATTGCAGCAATGGTTTAGGTTTTAAATTCCACACAATTTTGCATGGCTTAAACAAACTGATCTGCAGAGACTAACTTAAAGGGTAGCAGAAATTATGAAAAGAAGGCAGAGAAACATTCACACTTTACCATACCACATTCGGCACCTGCACAAGCTTAAACATAACACACGCAAGGGTGACTGCAGCTGGTTCAAGAAGTAAAGGGTGAGGGCTCTCTAGTGCTCTCAGCAGGAAGGGTTTTAATATAGAAAAAGCCTTCATGACAGAGTAGTAAAAAAAGAAAGATATGCTCACCTTCCCAGTTTAGGAAATCAAAACCCAACTAGAAATGTCGCTAAGGCGACTGGTATGCCTCCGCCATAATGCATGATTCTCCTAATAGATCTATAGTACATGTAGACAATTTGTGATTACATTTTCACAAAATTGGCAAAATATCAAAATGACAAGTTTGTCACAAATGTTTTGAATGTTCACCTTCCTTGACCTAGGTTTAATTGGATGAATAGGAGAGCATGTATTTTGGGATTGAAGGACTTTAACTTGACTTTGACCCTTTCATAAGTTTATGCATTAAGAAATTTTCAAGGTATGGAGAAAAAGTGCAATTTCTGTATTGAAAAGTTCACTGTTACCAATTTCATCTAGCCTTTGACCCTAAAATTCATAGGATAATCACTGTCAAGCACAACATGCATAAATATGTAGCAAGTTTCAAGATAACTTGAGCCACTTCTGAGATATGGAGGAAAAAGTTAGTTCAGCACTTTCCCTTGATCTTTGACCTTTTGACCTTTGAGGCAAACAAAAACAAAGAAAAAAGAAAGCTTCCAGAGAATCTCTATTAGAATAAACAAGCATACACCAAGTGTAAAAAAAAAAAAAATAATCCTGCTGGCATTGCATAAATATGAGAGGGAAATAGTAAAATTTTGAAGTGTTGCCCTTGACCTTTGACCCCTGACCTTTGACCCATGAACCCTAAATTCTCTGGATAATCACTGCCAGTCAGTACATGTATATATACTATGTTCCATGAAGATGCCTTGAACAATTTCCAAGATACGGAGAAAAAAGTGAAGTTTCAATATTTTTACTTGACCTTTTGACCTTTGACCTTTGACCTCATGACCCCAAACTTTCACCAGAGAATTTTAATTGGGTAATACATGTATACACTAAGTTTCAAGAAAATATCTTCAGGCATTGCGTAGATATGGTGGAAATAGTGAAATTTTACGTATTTGACCTTGACCTTTTGACCTTTGACCTTGTGCATGTGCACCAAAAAGTTGGTAGGCACAACTTCACCCCCTAATACACATACATGCCAAGTTTCATTAGGATACCTCAAAAGGTTATTTAGTTACGCTGTCCACAAAATTCATTACGGACGGAAGGACGGACGGAAGGACGGACGGACAGACGGACAGACGGACGGACGGACAACCCGAAAACATAATGCCTCCGGCACCACTTCGTGGCGGAGGCATAAAAAGCAATGTGGATTGAGTGAAAGCAGCAACATTTAGTAGAACACATCAGTGACAGTTTGAGGAAAATTGGACAATCGATGCAAAAGTTATTAATGTTTAAAGTTTTGGCGCTGTAATGACTGGAAAAGGAGACTACTAGAGTTCATGATGTCATGTGTGGTCAACAATATAAAGAAAATATAAAGAGAATTCCACAAAAATTAATTTTTCATAAAAATTACACATTCCATCAACTTGATTCTGACATATATGTTAAGGGTAGTAATTATTCCTCTGCTTTCTGAAAGCGGTTAGTCCAGTGCTCTTTCATTAGGCTAGAAAAGTGAAAGCATGTTGAATTTTTTTTTTCATATTTTCTTTATACTGTTGTGAACATATGATGTCATAAACTCAAGTAGTCTCCTTATCCAGTGGTTTTAACACCAAAAATTTTGAAATTCATAACTTTTGTATCGATTGTTTGATTCTCCTCAAACTTTCACTGATGTGTTCTACTAATGTTGCTGCTTTTACTCACTCCACATTTCTCATCGGATTTTGGTTTCCTTCAAAATGGATCCCCCAAGAGATTTTAGCATCCTGCCTGGCCACTACCTGCCTTGCCACTACCTCATCACTACAGCTATATGCTCACCTCCATGTTTGCTGCTTGCGACATTCTCATCACCTTCTCCCCTGGGTAGTAGAGGACTGGCTCCCAAGTCTAGCAACCACTGGGATATATTACGACTGACCTGATGAAAACAAACACAGGTAGATAGATCCGATGAATGAACGACAAAATAAAGGCATTTTCATCGCTGCACTTGACGTTACATTATTTCTGTATAATCACTTAACTGGACATCTGTAAATCACCAAAGAAGATCATAAAAGACTACGAAAGATTCTTCAGTAAGCAAACAAAAGCATAAACAAAACAAAAATATAACACACAATTTTTTTATTACTGGAGCAACATGCCATTTTAGTTTGTTTTATCAGTTTTATCATGTTTAATTTTTAAGGCTCTTTTAGACAACAACTGCTCTGTTAACATTTCACAAGACAAATTCACAAATTCACACATTTTCACAAATTCACCAGAGCTCATTTCATTTCTGGACAGATACACCTATACATAATCATGACCAAATGTACCCGTTATGATTCCAGTAGAAAAAAATATTCCAACTCACTGTGTTATAGTGGTCCTGGTAGAGTGAGTTTCCGAGTCCAAACACAGCAAACCGATGTCCCCTCAATAGGGTCCTTGGGACGCGGAAATCATTGACAGACTCCTGCAGCCACTGGTAGAACCACTTCGCGACATCAGGAGGTTCTCCATTTGTGTAGGTGGACACCACGTAGACAAATGCAATCTGACCATCAACCTACATGGTAGAAGGCCAAACAGTGTATGAAAATACCATGCAAAGTGCAAGTGTAAGTAACTTGATTATTCCCCTTATGCTTTTTGTTTGAAGGATAATTACCTTTGTCAATTGATGTACCGGGGGTGGTCCTATCAGAACTACGTTCAAAGAGAAAACACTTTCCAAACTGATATTTAGAATTGAATTATCTCTTCAGCCCTCAACTTTATAAATGAGTTGGCACACAAAGAATATCCAAACCCAAAAAATGTGCACTAAATAAGATAGCTGGCGTGAGACAAAGAAGACTTTAACTTAAAATATCAATCTACATGTGTGAAAAAAAGGTGCCACTACTATGTTTTTCACAGATTACACATGGGATTTTTTACTTTGGGAGAGTGAAAAACAACAACAAACCAACAACAACACTCCCACTTCATTTATTTAACCGAAAACTATATTATTGGCTTGACAGATGTCACCTGCCATACATATGTGTTCATTTCAGGAAAATTAAGTCTCTGGTTTCATTCTTTTGTTTAGCTCACTTTCATTTCCCCTCAACAGTGCATCTTATTCATTTGAACATTACTGCAAATGTATCTGATCTGTTATCTGAATGCATGTAAATGCTTAGAAAAAGGTACACACATTTATTTAACAGAACATAAAATAATATTTTGGCAATGGTGTGACACCATGATAATGAAAAAAAAAATCACATTCTTTCTCTATCATACACCGATTATTCATAGTTCCTCTGTGAATGCTATCTATTATTCTTCCTTTCCGTTCTCAGGATAATTATACACCAAAAATCTCTATTGACAAATAAATCTCACTCTGCTAGCAAATAGAATCAACATAAGTCAACATATAGTCAGCAATATATCATATATCATTTGATATAATGTATAGGATGTAACGCATAAATTCTAAAGAAAAAGAGATCAGCAACATAAATTTGATCCAACTGCCATGAGCTAGACCCTACACTATGTGAAACAAACAAATCTGAAGGAATCACTGGGAACTAACGTTACAGGTATTACACTTGTACAGTGCATTAAATCTTTAACTCAAATGTTTTGATATCTTATCGAGATATCACAGTTCTGAATGAAACCTTACTTCCTGCAAGACATGCTTCTCTGGATCAAAATCCTTCAAGTCGACCGTCTCTGTTGCAAACGAACCTTGTGCTTCATCAGCTAGCTGCACGGCAAATTTCTATTAAGTCATGAAGAAAAGGAAATACTTTATTAGATGAAATTAGTCACAAATTCAGATAATGGTTCGAACTCACTACTACATTGTATATACACTCAGTCTGCATCTACAAATCTGCAAAGAAAAAACCTACATGCTTTAATGATGCTATTCTGTTTTTTTAAATCAAAACTTCCTCATATTAATGAGAAATATTCAGAAATGAAAACTGCCATCGAACATTCAAGTCGAGAGCATTTGAACGGTGTGCTGCCATCTATACTACTGTTCAATAAATGTACATGTTCCGGGTAATGGCAGCCCCCACAACCCAAAATGACAGCTCCTTTGCACGGCCGCCTCCGCTTCTGGACTACGCCCTCTTGTGGTGTAATCTCTTTGATTACACCATACATCCCAAGAATATAAATGCCTGCTGAAAAGCACATGCCAGGTAAGCCTATTTTGTGGCTGTTCTAGTTCACGAACTAAGTTCAAATGATGGCTTTGATTTAAATCAGTTTTGAGAATTCAGGCCATGCTGTCTAGAACTGTCAGTCTCTTCATCATTGCATTAATTTCACTTCTGCTGTAGAATAGAAAACTACTGCATGTGAATTAGTGGAATTTCAGCTGGTAAAACTTCAAAAAAAAATGTGTCTTAAAAAGAATTACTCAATGTTGAAATTTCATTATTGATTTTTACTAATTACAATTGTACCAATGGGAAGTGGGTTTACCTTTGGAGAACTGTAACTCAGGAGCAACATGTCTATAGGGCATGTAATACCTTCACCTCCGCAAAAAAGAGAAACACAATGTTGTATGATACTTAGAAAACTGGGCACATCGTCGGTTTATGCCAAAAGGCCCTTAACACATAGACTTTGTACACCGTTAAGAACCTTTTGGCATAAGGCCAACGACATTTGAAAGATGTTCAAATACCTTGGCAGTTCCAGTCTGGGTGCCATAGAAGACTCTGAGGGTCTTTATTTCACATTTCCCAGAAGGCACTTGTGAAGAGGCATCGCCAGCTGATTCTTTCTGTTGGGAGTATATAACAGTTTTTGTATTTCAAAAGTATAGTCAGGTTGCAACAGGAACAAAGAGAAGGTACAACATCCTACATATCAAGTATAGAGCATGTACAGTTTGTACCTCACTACTGTAAAAGTGGATATTTCGCCCGAGTAATTTTTCATGCTCGGCTGGGTAAGATGAATTTCGTATGTTTTTAATTCCACAGAATCAGGACATTAACTACTGGAACGTATGGCATATAGTGATATATGAATATTTGTGTGCTTTTATTTTTGCGCTAGCTTCTGGTTGCGCGAAATGTGCTAAAATTTCCACTTTTACAGTACTATATGCCTTGCCGCAATCATAAACATTGAAATGATTATGACACCATGATAAACAACACCCAAATTACAATAACATTGTTCTTTATAGTGAGTAATACAACAACAGCGATGACAACAACAACACAAACATTAATCATGCACACAACTATGATGGTTTGTATCTCATTGTACAAGATGATCGGTAAAGACTTGTGTTTTTAATAAACTATTCAAGACGTAGCATGAGAGTCATGTGGATAAAATACTTTTTACATGTAAGAAAATTGTATTGTTTATAAAAGCTATGTGTAGTTGTATTCATCTTAAGTTTGACCAAAATGACCATTTATGGTGCAGTACATCTAATAAATCTGCATTATTTTTTTTTTTCAGTCATAGCATGAACATTCTGCAACCAGTTGAGTCAATAATAAATTGTGGATTAAGCATGTTATCTTAAGGCTACTTGAGACCTTGGAGACACGTCCAGTGTCAAAGTTCACAAAAATATTTCAGATTCTGTAAAGTGACAAGACAAAGGCAGAATCACAGTATTTGCAAACTAATTGATTTGAAACATTGGAAACAATGTGAATCAAAATAAACATCAAGATTCCATTTTGACAATGAATCAAGAAATGTAAAAGACAATAAGAAAATATACCTTTATCTGTACATCATTGCGCTTCTGTCTACTAAAAAAAATCAAGCCAATTGCCACAGCAATCACCGAGATGAAAATGACAAACATATCATTCCCCCAGGGTTCAGAGTTTGTATCTACATTGTGGTAGTAGAGAAAGGAAGAAAGAGGAAAAAAGACAGCAAAAAAATTAAAAGCCTCTGTAAATGGAAAAACAACAACACCCCAATTATGCAACAAATTCAAACTAAGCACTGTATACCCATCTCATATGTGAGTTAGATTTTCCTTGGCAAAGTCAGCTACAACCTAATTTATTTTGATGCCTGGCAATCAATCCATTACTGATAATTCAACATTTTCCTTTTTCAGAGTGATCATAATCATGATACATGTATGTGTAGACTCTATGTTTGGGTTGATTGTACACTGCGACCAGCCCGGCGCGAAGCTCCTACAGGCAGGGATGATATTGAGGTTTGTCAAAAAAATTAGAAATCAAAATTTTCAGGTGATTTTGATTACACGAAAAAGCAAAATGTGCATAGAATTCGGGAAAAAAAAAATCTGAAATCAGATTTAAATCCACAGAATATCATGCCTGTAATCTGTATAGCTGGACAGTATAAATGTGTACAGCAACGGAGCGCCCCAGGGCCGGGTTAGGTTGATTTTAGAGTTTGGAGTAATTTCAGGCCTATCTGTATTCAGCAGTTCATACCTTCTTCCACTTAGATAGTCTCTGCAAATTCTAGAACGTGCCAAAAATGACCAATTGGCAATGCTGGACAAACAATGAATATGTCGTATGAACTCAGGATCATGATTCATATTATTCACACGAAATATACAGCAATCATTGTCATTCAGTGTTAATTAGCAATCTCGGTGATCTGTGCTTTAATACTTGCTGGGGTAAACTGAAAATAATTTATACAAAATATAGGCCGTAGAGTAGAAGTTCTACATAAATCATAAAGTTTATCCGAGCCGAGTAATCACAGATCACTGAGATTGCTAATCAACAGTAATATTAAATCATGTAAATAGGTCTATCACTAAATCAGCATGATCAGCTTTATCAGTGTTTAAGGTTCTAATGTCATGATGTACAGGTGATATTCCTAAATAATAGAGAGAAGTTCAAGATACAAGTCAAAACTCAAGTTTTAACCATCATGGCTATCTATGGGCATTCGTAAGTTATACATAGATCTATGTAAATTTAAACATGATAAAAAGAGACATGGCCCATCGCCATCATGAAAATGCTAAGTAATTATTGGTTACGTACAATACAGACAGGATAACTGCGATCGGCCCGAAATCGAAGTCAATAAATAGACCACTAGTACAAGTCAAATAACTGTGACCAGCTAGCTGGTGACCGTGATCCAGTGACGAATGTGCTGTGCTGTGTATACTAATTTAAAGTAATTAAACGGAGCCTTGCCCTGCCCTGCACAGGGCTGCGTATCGCAAACATCAAACTCTTAGTGCGGGACTGTACACAACCTGGAATTCTACGCTATCAGTTAAAAAAAAAATGCTTATTGAACGATAGACTAACAATATTTGGAATAAGATGCGACAGGGGACACCGGTATATTAATTACCCACGGATGATTGTGTAGCACTACCCTGCTGGACTTCACTTGTCAAAAGCAGAAGCCCGAAAAGGGCCACGAGAGGAGACGCCGTCAGCGCCACATTTTTCATGTTGACCAATTTATCACACACACGTTCACACAGCACACACTCACTTGTATGTACACTACGTGGATTGAAGGTGGAACCAAAGGGTGTAGACGCGCTAGCTTCTATACTCTTTGCTACAACACTGTGGACTGAGACGGTCTGAACTTAGCCTACTATAAATTAGCAAAGCAAGGATGGAATAAGCCACCCAAGTTGAAAGTGCTGGTGGTTGATGTGAAGATTCATAATGCCTTATATTTAATATCAAATTATTAATTAATATTTAAGATAGATAAAAATTAATTTTAGTCATAAAAATATTTTGTTTTTTGATTTTATGGACAACCATGTACTCTGTTAAAAATCGCAGAAATAGATATTTCAATTTAGTAAGCCGGCTTTACCTTACGCGTGCAGTTTGTATTGGCCAACAGGATCTAGGATCGGTCACACGTGCGAATGGTTTCCACACAGTACGGTTGCATTATACACCGTACAGTTTACTTGTGTTTGCAAATGCCACGAGCTAGCTTGTCGTATATGTGTATGCGTTTACGTGTGTGTGTACGGTGTGTGTGTTTGTGTGTCGTGAGTACATACATGTGTGTGTATCTCAACCGGTGAAGCCCGCGTCCAGGCTACTTGTAATTATATTCTCTATTAAAGCAGTTTCTCAGCTTAAGTTTCGAGGGTGGAGCCCATTTTGCATCGTGATCATGAAATTGATGAAGCATATCTCCAATGTCATGTTAGTAACCGTCTGGTTTCTGATGCACGAGATCACAAAATGTGCCGGAATCGGTGAAGTCATATTTGCAGTGAACAGCGGAGGGCCTGGGCACGTAGACATGTACGGCACCCGCTACGAAGAGGACCCGCTGACCATCGGTATCTCCTCTGACTACGGAAAGAACATGCCCATCGCGAGGGTACCCCCAAGTGACGCTATTCTGTACCAGACAGAGCGCTATCATCTCTCAACCTTCGGCTATGATGTGCCCATTGAAGAGGACGGAGATTACGTGCTGGTGCTCAAGTTTTGTGAAGTGTGGTTTACTGCCCCAAAAATGAAGGTAATTGTTACTCGATCTCTTATCAGCCAGGTCGTCACTCGGAACTCCAGCCTAGCCTAGTACTACGGCCTACTGACACACACTGATAATAAACCGATATGATCAGCTGATTGATTCCTCCAGAAACAGCCTGTACCTGTGACTGTGTAGATAGGCCTATACATTGAACATACAAGCAGACCCCTTCCTCACACTCAGCTCAGAAGCAAAAAGTGTCGGTGACCATATTCTATACTCATAGATAATCCTAAGATAGATAGCCCAATAGGGCATTAAAAAACCATGGGCAATCCAGAGGACCAGGGTTTATTAAAATGTTTAGGGCTCATGCAATGTCATCTAAGATAAAGACAGCTATGAGCTATTCTCACAATTGGTCATTTTAAATATTGGATTTAAATATAAATAGGGTCTAGTCTAGATATATTCACATTCACAATCATATTTTTTTTTTTTTACAATCACACAAACATCAAATTAATTAATGAACCAAATCTCTAGGTTTTAATCATGTCAGTGCATTTTACATCTGACAATCATACATTTTTTACTTGATTGCCAAAATTAGAATTCCACGAAATTTCATATTTTTTTTGGTAAAAACTCAAAAAGTAATTTGCACATTCCATCGACTTCTTACAATGTATAATAATTATTACAGTCCCCAACTCCCCACCCTGCTTTTTATGACAGGTGCCCTTTCATCATGATGCTAGAAAAATAAAGATATAAATGCACTGATTCCATATAATGTTGGCTTCCTCTAAATTGTCTATTTATGACGTCAAGAAGTTTAGTAGTCTCCTTATTCAGCGATGACGACACCACAACGTTAAAATTTCATAACCTTAGAATTGATTGCCCGATTTTGCTCAAACTTCCACTGATGTATTCTGCTATTATTTGCTGCTTTCACTCAATTCACACTTTGGCTGTAGTTTCCTTTAAAAAGTGGTGCCCGAAATCTATTTCACCGCTGTCTAGCCTTGTATTAACCTTTTCTCTCCATGACTGACTTTTCACAGAAACATTGTATTAAACCAGGATGTATGATATAAACTGCATGATAGCCATTGAGATGATGAAAGTCTCCCCCCCCCCCCACTCCGGTGGTCATCCATACCGCATGCGCGTTTCCAATTATTTGGGAAGGGGGTATATTTTCGAAGCTCAGCTCGGGGGAAAATCCTCGAAAAATCCTTAAATTAACCCGTTCCTTACGGGAACCTGGTTTACCAGGTTCCCGTGGGAGCAACTGATATACGGGAACCTGGTTTACCAGGTTCCCAAAATGAAGACAAGGGTGCCTGCTTCAGTGGCCTAAATTCATGTTTCTTTGTGTTAAAATGCTCAGAAAAGTGGGTTTGATAAAAAGATCAGAGTTCATTCTATCAGGATTTGTTCTCCTGCTGTTTAAACAAAAAGGGGGTTTTACAGTATTATGTACCTTTTCCTGATTTAGTTTTTTGCTTGTTCTGCTGTAAACTCGTACGAACATGTACATAATGATCAAGGCTGAGATCAGTTAGAAATGCGGGTTCGCTGACCCCAGTCACCTCACTCAGGTACCTGGTTTTGTGTAGAACAAAAGATTCTGAGAGCTCATCAGCGCACGCTCTATTCATACCTCGCACCCGATCGATATTTCCATTGTTCACGGGCACATGTAGTTGACCGTAGAAAGGGGGACACAATGAACCGCTTGACTGCCTTCACACAGCTGGATTACCAACCTGTGTGCCTCTCTGTCGACGGGCGAAAATAATCTCGTTTGGCGGCATTAAAGGCACTCAGAGAATTGCGGAAGGAACGGGTTAAGGGGGTCTTTTATCATTTTCCCTGAAATATTTCTAATTAGGGGTTATTTACAAATCTTACCCAAACAATTCTGAAATAGCTAGATCAAGAAAAAAAAGAGAGAAAAAAAATCTGAAACAGGGGTGCATGTTTTGCTGTAAAGCATATCAGGCTCCAGCTGGCCTCGTTCTCTTAAAAAAAAACATGTGATGGGGGGCAATTCTACTGGTCTCCT
This sequence comes from Diadema antillarum, assembly GCF_040938485.1. Classification (NCBI taxonomy): domain Eukaryota; kingdom Metazoa; phylum Echinodermata; class Echinoidea; order Diadematoida; family Diadematidae; genus Diadema; species Diadema antillarum. The sequence continues at coordinate 15,596 of NW_027271504.1, forward strand.
TTCCAAAACCTTAATAATAGGAGGGTAATTTTGATGGCTCCTCTTCTAAAAGCCTGTGATAGGGGGTCAAAATCCTCGCCCCTTTCCCTCCAAATACCATCTTTTATATTCATAATTAGATAAAAGGTGAGAAATATTTTGAGGTGGCTTCAAAATTTGAAGCAGGCGGGAACAAGAAACATGTTCGTTATTTTACTTTGCCTAATAAAATGGTTTGTTTTGTTTTGTTTCTCTCTGTCTTTGCTCAGTGTGAAGACAGAGAGTAAGAGCAAAAGAGCAAACAATCAAATAACAATCAATCTAGGGTAAATTTCCTCATTCATCCTACACTTCAGGAGCATTTTAGCAACCAGCTTTATACCCATACAATTCATTACCAGTGGCAGGCCATTTCAGCAGAACATATGTAGGCATACGCGTATAATACTGTATAAACATCGTAATGGAAAGTAACGAGCAAGTAGCAAATCAGTAATTGCAATTCTTGCATTCGTCCAATATTTATGGCCACAAATTTGTTATCGATGGACAAAGTTGGTTCATGAAACTTGGCATCATTGAGTGCATACAGTTGTAGCTTAAAGGGATGGTACAGTTTCGGTTGAGGTGGGGGCTTCAGGTTTCCAACGTTTTTCGATGATTATCTATTTAGAATACCGGTAGATAAATAGAAACTTCTTATGAAATATGAAAGAGCCTATAATTCTAAGAGAAATTCAAAGTTTATTTGATAAAATTGGCTTTGAAATGGCTGAGATATCCAAAATAAAGCGATCCTAATAAAAGATGGGACCCACTTTTTATTGGGATCGCTTTATTTTACTTTGTTTTTTGATATCTCAGCCATTTCAATACCGATTTCCATCAAATAAACTTTGAATTCCTGTCAGAATTGTATGCTAAATATATTTTATCAATGCATTTCAAAAAGTGGTGTCTAAGTATCTTGCAAAAATGTTAAAAGTGTAATTCTTACCTCAACCAATACTACATGTATATACCATCCCTTTAAGCATGATTCAATACCATTCTTAACAGAAACTACTGAATCCATAGAATGAGTTGTACTTTTAAAAGGTCAAAGCTGTATTTTGTTCCTGATCCTCTGGAGTGTACATACCTGTATAATAACGTAGTACCGGTACTGCATTGTCTATTTTGAGAATTTATATCTAATAGGCTGTGACTCTCAGAAATGAAGTTTGGTGTGTGAATGGTAGATGTTATGATTCAAGGATCAATGAATGTAAGATAACAATTTTGTTAAAGGTACTGCAATCGGGAAAATTAGAAATGGAAGGGGGGGGGGGGGGGGGGGGACAATCACTGGCTTTGTCATGTGTATGTCTAGTCAGATGTTTCCTATGGTCTGAACAAACACCCTGCATATTCCTGTGTGTGTCTTCATCCCATAAACTTGTCAAAAAGTGACCTTTTTCACAGTATTTGTAACCTGTTGCCCCATCAGTCCATGAGTCTTGGTAGTCAAGAAATGTGCAGAATGAAGTGATTTGCCAAGTGTCACATATGATATTGTATGAATGACAAAACCTGAAAATTTATTAAAGGTACTGGTTACCATTGGGAGCAGTGATTCAAAAAATGTTCGAGTTATCACATTAATGCATACATGTGTAGGTCAGTTGTAACACAAAACATCCTACCATATAAAAATTTTGCAATAAAGCCTAAGATATGAGGAGATATCACTATTTTTCTCACTAAACCATAACTGTAGACGGTTTAGTCTAGGAACAATTTTATTCATATAACTATTGTTTACATTTTGTATGATATATTTAACAATACTTCAACAGTGGGAATCAGTGGGCATGCTGGGGGATGACTGTTCCAATCCTTGTGAGATTCATTTAAGAGTACCTTATATATCTATTGCTGTATGAAAATTATTTGCTTCAGAATGGTCTCATATTCAAGTAATGTGCAGTTCAATGTTTCCAGGTTAGCATGCCTGTACAGTGACGGGGCAATCGTTAACGGTAAACTGCACATTACTTGAATATGAGACCATTCTGAAGCAAATGATTTTCACACAACAATAGATCTAATGTACTCTTATATGAACCCCACAAGGATTGGAACAATCATTCCCCAGCATTCCCACTGATTTCCACTGAATAGTTACTAGCCATCCCCTTTAACATTGATTATACTGATTAACTTTTTAGCTCGCCTGAGCCGTAGGCTCAAGATTGCGATCGCTCTTCGTCCGGCATGCGTCGTCCGTCGTGCGTAAACTTTTACATTTTCATCGTCTTCTTGAGAACCCCTTGACCGATTTTCACTTGGCAGGTAGCATCCCTAGGGGATAGGATCTCAATTTGTTCAAGTGGGCACCATACCCCAGCTTGGGGCCCCAAGAGGGGCCCAAACCCCCCCCCCCCCCCCAAAAAAAAAAAAAAAAAAAATGAAGGAATCTTAACAAATCTTCTTCTCTAGAACCAGAAGTGATAGAGCTAAGTTAATACAATGAGTCAAGATATTGATGACTGTTGTTTCAAGTTTGTTCATGGGAGAATCAGGGGTGCCCTCCCCACCCCCTTTGGACCCAAGGAAGCGGGATGGGATGGGGGGGTCCAAATGCGGGCCTAAATTTTCATCTTCTTGCTGAAAACAACAATGGATTTTCACCCAACTTGTCAAGTAGCATTCCCATAGGGATAAGATCTCAAAGTGTTTGAGTGGGCACCATGCTTTCCTTGGGGGCCCCAGGGGGTCCACACCTCCTAAATTAATGAATATTGAATAATATTTTTTTCTAGTTCTAATCAAAAGTGATAGGGCTTTAAGTCTTTTTTCCCAAGCTGCATAATCCAACATTCTATAAAGTACAGTGTACTTGGCAGGTGTTTTTACCAGTGAGATGGAATATGTACTGATGGATACCATGCCCCCATTCTCAAAGCTACCCCCACCATAAGTTTCCAATGTTCTCAGGTAAGAGTCTGCAAGAATGCATGGAAGGTGAACTTGTGATACTCAGGTGAGCGCATGACCCCCGGGTCTCTTGTTTACACTGGTTGTTTCTATCCTAACTCACAGTTTAGAACTATTTTGAAGCACTACAGCTAGGGTTTTGTTTCATCTGCAAATGGTAAACAATGCTTTTAATCATCATTGAAGACATACACTTATATAGGTTACGTTCAGGCACAAAATTACCGGTAAGCATTGATGCAACAATGGTAGTATCAGACAGTTTTGAATTTGCCATGAAAAGGCACAATTAATGCCCTTGTGGTTGGCTGATGGTGAGCTTTAACATTGTCAATCTTGAGTCATTTGTGCAGTTACTACCAGGGTTCACGTATCTTTGTTTCAAACCTGTCACCTTTTTAGCTCACCTGGTGAGCTATTGCGATCGCTCGTCGTCCGTCGTGCGTCGTGCGTCGTGCGTCGTGCGTCGTCCAGCGTGCGTAAACTTTTACATTTTCATCTTCTTCTTGAGAACCCCCTGACCAATTTTCACCAAATTTGGCAGGTAGCATCCCTAGGGGGATAGGATCTCAATTTCTTAAGTGGGCACCATACCCCACCTGGGGGCCCCCAGAGGGGCCCAAACCCCCCAAAATTAAGGAATCTTAAAAAAATCTTCTTCTCTAGAACCAAAAGTGATAGAGCCAAGTTAATGCTATGAATTAGTACATTGATGACTGTTGTTTTAAGTTTGATCGTGGCGGAATCAGGGGTGCCCCCCTTGGGACCCAGGGGAGAGGGGTGGGGAGGGGTCCTAATGGGGCCCAAATTGGACATTTTCATCTTTTTCTTGAAAATGCCATAATGAATTTTCACCAAAGTTGGCAGGTAGCATCCCTAGGGGGAAAGAATCTTATTCCCATCAAATGGGCACCATGCCCCACCTGGGAGCCCCAGGGGCCTAAATTTGGACCGAAATTGTAAATTTTCATCTTTTTCTTGAAAACCCTATAAATCACTAATTTTCACCAAACTTGGCAGGTAGCATCCCTAGGGGGATAGAATCTCAATTCCATCAAATGGACACCATGCCCCACCTGGGGGGCCCCAGGGGTCCCACCCCCTCCCCCCCCCCCCTCCTGTAAGGAATCTCAGGTACATGTACAGATTTTCTCTAGAAATGGAAGTGATTGAGCTAAGTTAATACACTGAGTCAGTATATTGATGACTGTTGTTTCAAGTTTGTTCATGGGAGAATCAGGGGTGCCCCCCCCCACCCCTTGGGACCCAAGGAAGCAGGATGGGATTGAGGGGGGGGGGGTCCAAATGCAGGCCTAAATTTTCATCTTCTTGCTGGAAACAACATAATAGATTTTCACCATAATTGTCAAGTATGAGCATTCCCATAGGGATAAGATCTCAAAGTGTTTGAATGGGCACCATGCTCTCTTGGGGGGGGGGGGGGGGGGGCAGTGGGTCCACACCTAAATTAATGAATATTGAATAATATTTTTCTCTTGTTCTAATCAAAAGTGATAGGGCTTTAAGACTTTTTTTCCCAAGCTGCATAATCCAACATTCTATAAAGTACAGTGTACTTGGTAGGTATTTTTACCAGTGTGATGGAATATATGTACACCATGCCCCCATTCTCAAAGCTACATTGTACCCCCACCATAAGTTTCCAATGTTCTCAGGTAAGAGTCTGCAAGAAAGCATGGAAGGTGAAGTTGCGGTACTTAGGTGAGCGCGTGACCCCCGGGTCTCTTTTTTGTTGTTGAATTGATCCTTTTTAATGAAGAGCAAAGTACACAGAAGGCTTATTTATAATCTTCTGATCGATCTGTTCCTCTCTGCACAGGTGTTTGATGTTGTCCTGAATGAACAGCACACTGTGGTCCCAGGACTGGACATCTACCACAAGGTCGGGCGGGGGACAGCCCATGATGAAGTAATTCCCTTCACGGTCAGCAAGAGCAAACTGAGGGTCCAGGATGAAGTGTCCACTTTTGGAGGCAACCTGAGGGTGGAGTTCCAGAAGGTATTACTCAAATCTTGTTGTACTGTAGCAACACCTTTCTTGACCCCTCCCCCTTCCAATACAGTGCACTCCCGTTTAACGAATACGGTTACAAGTAACGAAATTCCGGTTACAATGAAGTAAAATTCAGGCTGCAACATTATCTGCACTGTGCATTTCTGCTGTTTAATAGTTCGGTTATAATGAAATTTCGATATAATGAAAGAAAACTGCCAGTCCCGAGGACTTCGTTATAACGGTAGTCCACTGTATTTCTGTTACATTTCATTTCAGGAGACATACAGTTTGCATTCTAAGACAATATGCGGTCAATTGTCACTGGCCAATCAAATATGGGTGTCTTTGCTGGATAGTGGCATGGCTGGTAAACATGCTCACTGTATGCTAAGTGTAGAAGTGACAGATTTTTATGCCTCCGCCCTAAGGGTGCTGGAGGCATTATTCAGTGCTGAAACTAGGTTGTAGTCATTTACTCCACTCCCCTCCCCCCCCCCCCCCCCCAACAGTAAAGGATCTAATATTAGTCCGTTTAATTGACAATATATGAGGAATAAAGTTTTAAAAAAAATTGCTGTCAGTGCCAGAACAGTGTGCAGGAAACCATCATATGCAATTATTTCCCATCTCCACATCTTTATTTTTTATTTTTTGAGGGGACAGGGGAAACTAATTATCGACATTAATGCATTTCATGCAATTTAAAATGAAGAAAACATTTTACAGATTTAAGTTTTTAACAATTCCACATTTGTAAAGTTGTTGCTTAGTGGGATTTTTTCGAACAAATTTTATACTTTGCATTAGGACAACACATTTTTATTTGAATCCTAAGGTTGTTATTGGTAGTACTTCGTATTTCCAGTTTTAGAAATTTGGTATTTCATGTTAACCATGCACGCAAATTTCCTTGGAAATTTACTTTACATGGTACTCTGTCATTTTACATAGAATTCAAGCAATCAGTGCTCAAGGAGCCATTAGTGAGGAGCTTTTGTTTCTAGTACATACATCCTCTCTTTGCCTTTCTCAAACTACTTTATAAAGGGCTTTCTGCTATCTTTCAGTCACCTTTAAAAGTGAAGAACAGCTATTTAAATTGTGCACATACAGGATGTGACAGTAGTGACACAAAGTTTCATGTTGTGATTAGTGTGGGATGTATTACGAGATGATGTGGTATGACACTCAACACTTTGTCAATGAGATAGCAGCATGTATTAGTCTTGAGTAGAAGCCCAGGAGGGCCTTCTCAAAGTCATACAAGATGATTGAGGTGATCCAGGTTCTGGGTTTAGAATCATGGTACCGTATGCAATCATGGCATGTCTGGTATGTGTAGTGCTGCAATATTAAATTCAGTGGCTTCATAACTTACAGCATGCTTTAGCAATGAGCAGGGCTGGGTAGAGTTTCTGCCTCTTGCAGACATGGTTGGTCAGTATTTTTTGTTCCATTGGATAAGATCAGCTTGTTTCTTGTAGACATGTCTGATGTTCTGCCAACTTCCATCCCCATTTGTGGTAATCTGTGTTTGATTGAAGGTACATTTACACTGTTGCAGAGCAGGTTCATAATAACAACACATTGTGGACAGTTGGTCCTACTTGTATTTGTAAAATATATTACAAAATCTCTTAAAATGTATCCCCAAGTATTGTATGCACTCCTCATCCTGGTATCACAGTGGTGTAAGAGACATGTACAGTGTAGTAATCTTGTGAAGACTTTACCAAGGTTATAAAGTATAAACAAATAAGGATAAGTCTAGAAAGACATCTAATACCCCTTTTATACTGGGCGTTAGCTCGCTTCAGGTGCGGACCTGAAGCGAGCTAACTCTCAGTATAAAAGGTCGAAAAATAGCTAGCCTGAGCTAAAGTTAGTCTTCTCTAGGGGGGGTGGATCAGGTCAGCTTCAGGTCCGAGCTACAGCTAACTTCAGTATGAAATGTTTCTCGGGAAAGCTTGAGCTAAATTCACTGACCCATGACCTGAAAGTGTGTACGGTGCTTCCGGGTGGCCAATATGTACGTTGACTGCTGTACAAGTGTACTGTTGCCACCGGCGCGCTGTGTATTACGCATCGCATGCACTGGTGTAGTATTTTACGCTGTCACTGTTCGCTGTTCGGTAAAACTGTCAATGAACTCTTTGAACTAGCAAAATATAATTGAATAAATGAATAAATAAATAAATAAATAAATAAATAAATAGACCAGCACAGTGGGTGGTCGAGATTGGCAGTATAAAACGACTTAGCCCAAGCTACAGTTAGCTCGCTTCAGAAGCGAGCTAAAAGTCGTGCACAGTATAAAAGGGGTATAAGAGAACTAAATTGTGTCATCTATCTAGTAGAAGCTATTCTGAGAGACATGATGGAAGTTACAGTTAATGAACAAGAGAAGAAAATACAGTAGGTTAAAGTCATGATAGCAAAATCTAAATTGAACATATATGTATTGCTTCAATACCTGAAAAAAAAAATGCTCTCTCAGTAAATATAATACTGTACGAGCTGAAATTTTCGCGGTGGTTTTATTTTCACGAATTTCGCGAATCGCCTTTGAACCGCAAAAATAACAACACGCGAAAATAACAACACGCGAATAAGTAAGTTCAGTTAGACCCTCGCAACTGCGAATTAACAACACGCGAAAATGTCCTCCAAGTAGCAATTCGTGAAAATATCTGTACGCGAAAATTTCAGCTCATACACTACTCATGGATGATTACCAAAGTCTCAAAGAAACAATAAGCTGATATTAACTTAATTCCAAGTAGATAATGGTATTAAATAGACTTGCTCAGCCAGATCAAATATAAAATTGGGTGCCTCAGAGTGCATGAAGACCAGATGGTCAGTAACATGACCCTGTGTACACCAAGCATACCTGTGTAAGGGAACAGATGCATCAAAATATATCTCAAATGCAGTACCAGGCTTTGCTCACTGAGGTTTTCCCACACTGCATGGGGTAACATTATTGACTTGCACTGAGATAGTAATCCACCAGAATCAAGGCCATTTATGTGTTTTCATACAGAAGGAATAATACACTTTGTGCTCTAAACTTGCCAGAAAGATGACATGATCATCATAGAAAATGTTAAAGGAACAAAATTTGTGGCATAACATGCTTATATTATGTATACATTTAGGGGAAATGACTTTACAGTGTGTGATTCTGCCACTTCTGATGGTACATCTAATACCTTCAGAAGTTGTGCAACACGTACACTGTGTACCAGCAACCTACAAGTGTATAAAACACTCTCAGCAGGAAAGGCACCTCACTGCATTTTTTCCAATCAATCAAAATGTGCATTTTTACTATAACATACATTGTACACAAGTACATTGTAGTCATAAAAATTAATGAATGAAAACTCTGCATCAAAAGATTGCCACGATTAGTTTTATGTGTTCTCCTTTCAGTTTGAGTGAAGTCATAAAAATTAGCGGGTGAAAGCTCTGCATTAAAATAGATTGCCATAATTAGTTTTATGTGTTCTTCCTTTGCAGTTAGAGTGAAGTGTGCAAAAGTGAGTCTGAAGAATACCCCTGACAATGAGAGATTATAGTGCAATTGCTGTTTGTGGCAAGACTGTAAGGCAGATATATTAGAATGTTGCTACAACAAATATATCAGTTGTAATCTTTTATTAATAATCTTTTGCTTTCATTAAAGATATCTCAGTCTGTTTTTTACTAAACGTGTTATTTTCTTGACTTTTGTATATATATAGGGAGAACTGGACAACCCCAAAGTGAATGCTATCGTCGTGTACAAGGGCTCAGTGGACGGTGAGATTTTATGTTTGACTACGAGTTTGGATAACTACAGTAGTCTCCATTTAATCGGGTATTGTCTGGCAGAGCATTTCTCACCCAGTTAAGCAGAGTACCCGATTAAGCATTACCCGGTTAAGCGGAGAGTACTGTACATGTATCTTTCATATGGCCACTGAGCTGAGGAAGCCATTAGAGAGTGAATATTTTATTGCTAGCACCACAGAACCTGGTTCCTTTCAGTCCCCTCCAATGGAGAAGGCATGTAGAATGAAATGCTTTGCCTACTAGCGCAGCTATAGTTTCCAGTGTAGTGAAACCAGGAACCTCAAGATCAGCAGTCTGTGGTCTTGTTGAGAGAAAATGAGTTATCGGTACCTCAAAAAGTCTAAATGTTTTGTGTGTTCTACAGGTTACATTGATGAACAAGAAATATGTTATCTTATTTGGAAATTGTCCTTGACCCCCCAAAAATGACATATCACCAAAAAAGAAACAAAAATAGAATATTTGATCTATTCAAATATGTTTTTTAAATGCTTTGTGCTCCAGCTTACAGTGTACGTTCACTTTTCAATCAAAAACCACTATTTGGGAGCATATAGTCTAACTTTGGAGATGTTCTGACTGCATCATCCATTATCCATTACAAGGATAAATGATTACCTTTCTTTTGTTGTATTTGTGCTCTTAGCTTTATAGGAATTTAATCCCAGTTTACTGGACATAAGAGTTCAAGATAGAAATTCTTCGCTCGTAGGAAAAGTCATGTTTTGATATATTGTAAGATAATTGTTAGCATCTAATACTATGCCAGTACAGACATCTAATACTATGCCCGTATTGCTTCCCAAAATTCCTTGTACATAGCCTTATTTGATGCTTTATATCATTTGGAATAGCTCTAAATTGATCTTTGATCTCTTTTTGCATGTTTGATCCTTCAGACGTGCCGAGGTTACCGGCGATCCCCGGTCTCGACGACGTCGATGAGGAGCCGGAGGAGGACGATGAGGACAAGGATGAGGAGGACATAGCAAAGCCAGCCAAGCAGACCCGCTGGAAGTCGGGACCGAAGGCTGTCGATCCGTACGCTGCTGATGAAACGAGCTTTTTATTCCCAGTACTAATAACCATAGCAATATTCATCCCAACTTTGTTTTGTCTTTGTAGATTATAATACATACCATCACCTTTCATTTGAAAATCTGAAAATCTGCAATTTTAACTGTTGAAAAAAAAAATAGAAAAGAATGGAGAATGGTACAAGTATTATCAACTTGGGTGTGCATTTTATAGGGTAATGTACGCTTAATTTTTTGCTATTACATTTCTTCTTGTGGTGGGTTGATCTTCTTTGTGTCATATGTTTAGATAGAGGAAAATGCATCGCTGCTATTTGTATCTGTTTCTAGCTCAGTCTCCTACTTCGTAGGACTCGAGGAGAACAAGCATTTTGATTTGCATTGCCAACTAGGGTACAGGCATATCTTTGCACCAGAAACGGGCAGTTTGCTCGAGTCATCAAACTTCAGAGTGTCTGGTACACCTTCATCTCTTCAAAGTGGCAAGGTTAACATTAGGTAGTAGTGTGGCAATATGCATACAATGTATGACTGAAATGTCCCTAGATTTGTGTAATGGATCGTTCTTTTTTTGTGTGTGGTTTTAAAAGAAAGAGTCATGATGTCCATTTGAGATAATAATAGGCTTGCATTCACGAAAGTAGGTTAGATTTACTCCATGGTTAATGCAAATTAAATGTGCACAAATGTGTGTGAAAGACTGCGTATACCTACATAATAACCATACATTGATACCTGCATGTGCAAGGTATGCATATTTCAAGCTTATTTCAATCCTTGGACTAAATACACACCATCGTTATAATTTAAGCCACCTTAGTGAATACAGGCCATAGAGTTTATACAATCATGATTGATATGTGTAAAAGCTGCTATTCTCAGAAGGGTTTAATTTTTGCAAATTTCGCAAACCACTTTTGGGCTGCGCATTTAGCAACACGCACAAATTTCACCACCTGATCTTGATCAAATTAGATTTACGAACAGGCATTAGTGCACTTAGGATAGGCTTGGTATCAAATCGCAAACACAACATCTTGTTAAAATGTCTGTGACCTCCACATGCAAGAAAATAACAGATTTTACAGTAATGCATCTAACAAGAAAAGACGGATAGATATACAAAGTCAGTAGGGATGCTGGCAAACCTCATGCACCTTCAGGCGCAATCTCTGTTCAAATGTTATTTGAGTAAGTCCCACCTATGCATATTTTTGTGTGTACAGTACAATACTTTCTAGGCCAAAAATGTCGCAGACAGTTCAGAGTGGTATCTGAAATACTTTCTGACCGAGCATGATTATCAACTTTGGATGTAAACTTCAGCGAAGCTCATGAAATGGTTTGTAATGGTTTGAAGCAATGGACATTTCAGAGACTGTTGGTAGATTGTTGTACAGGGGAAACTCGGTATAACGAACACTGCTATAACGAGATATCGGTTATAACGAGGAAATTTTCTTGGTCCCAAATTTCCTTCCACACAAGTCTATGTAAAATGCTACTCTTATAGCGAGATCGGCTATAACGAAATAACTGCTATAACGAGATAAATTTTGTGACTTCCAAACAAAGAAAAACATAGTAAATCAAACCTGCTATAGCGAGGTAAAGCAAAATGCCTTCGGTAGTGCTTTACTTCGCCTGTGCTATCATCTTACGAGATTGTAAAGCTTGATGCGCCAAAAACTGTCTTGTACACACATAATCATTTTCTTCAGTGCACTCCAGCTAGCACTGCATGTTGTACGTGTGAAGTGTGTGTGTGCACGCACACTGTATGCAGAAAATGTGGTGGGACGGCCATGTGTACACATGACATCATCATGACGTTTAGCAGGTGTGAGGCAATCTGATGCCGTGATTGGCCTTCTACTTTGGGAATTCCCCGTCTTCACACACACACGCAGTCATAATGTACATACAGAATGTGTCACATATACACACAGCATTGTGCAGACCATATTCAAGCTTTCCACACAACACACACCCATACGATAACCACATACCAATCCAATCCACAGACGATCTTGATACAATCGCAAGCTATATAAATTTACAAATTCAAACATCTACAATTAATGAGAAACACATTCTTGATATTGGATTGGCGGATTTCCTTGGCGAAAAACATCTTCTTACCCATAAAGGTGAGTAATTCCCTCACATACAATATCAAGTTATCAGTATTGATTGAAATATGATGGGTAGTCCCACATGTGCAAATTAATGTCTTTATTTTATGCCTTCTTTTATGCCTACTGATATAACGAGATATCGGCTATAACGAGGAAAATGACTCGGTCCCGACCATCTCGTTATATCGAGTTTCCACTGTACACTGATATTACACTAAGCTGAGAAAATTGTATTAGATGACACGATTTTGACTCCATCTGCAGATTTCCAGGCTGGTATTTAAATCCAAAATTTGCAACCATAGATACAGTATCTCAAAAAAGAGACAGAGAAAAAAAAATAGATATTGGACTTGAGAGAATGGATATTACTCATTTTCCATTGGAAGACTTGTAACAATTATGCTAAGTTTGACTGCCTCCTCCCCCCCCCCTTCCCACGCAAAAAAAAAAAAAACAAGCAAGAAAAACAAACAAACAAACATGCATTTACGCATTTTAGTCGAATGAATGTCCTATCCCTATGCAAATGTGTTGATCAACAGAAATTTACAGTGGTTGATATTCCCCAGCATTTATTGCTGCTATATATTATGTTACCTCGCATTACTAAGCCAACATGGAATCCAAAGGCAAGATTTCCAGTATTGGGCAGATTGTAGAAGAAGCAAGTCATAGCCTTCAGATGTTATAATAGCACTCACATCAAAGCTGATGTTCTTAACCCTTTGAAAGACTCTGTAAATGACAGATAATTCAACATCATGGAAAGTTACTCTTTAAGAAAAGGACCTTGAAGGTGTCCAAAAGGATCTCTGGACATACCTTTCTCACTCCTTGTGATTATAGCAGGAAAAGAGAATAGATATAGGCTCTTTCAACTTTTTTGCAGGGATTTTCAGATTTCCTGAAACTTTAAAGGGATGGTATAGTTGTGGTTGAGATGGGGATTCAGGTTTTAACTTTTTGCGAGATAATTAGAAACCACTTAATATGTGACATATGAAAGGGCATACAATTTTCAGAGAAATTACAAGTTCATTTGATGAAAATAGGGTTTAGAAATGGCTGAGATATCAAGAAACAAAGTAAAACAACTGTGGTCCTAATAAAAAGTGGGACTCACCTTTTATTTAGACCTCTTTTTTTTTGCTGTGTGCTGCAATATCTCGCTTGGTGACCAGAATGGTCTGTCAGTGAACACTTTGGGAAATATTCATTTCATTGTTTTGCTTTGAAGCATTGCCAAACCAAATACCAGACTTTGCGGACTGGTAGATGTGCTGGCAAGTGCCATTTATGAAGATGAGATGAATTATCATTACATCACAGATGCTTATCTCAGTGAATTTAAAAAACAGCATACCTGTTCATACAAATGACTGTTTTCTGGTTATGTGCAAAGTGAATGTCCAAACTGACTACCAATCAAGAGTACTAGCACCTTTGGTGTGCAAGAGGCCAGGCTGATTTGCTGCTCTGTCATATTGAAGAAGACAAATGAATGCAGAAACACAAAGATGAAATTTAAAAGAGTTTGGAGTTATGGAAATGGGGATTTGATATGTCATGGGTTACACTAGGGAGGTTAAAAGGTCCACCTCCTTGGTCACCCATATTATGTCCCTCGGTCACCCAGCCCCAGTAGTTACTTGAGCTACATCTGTCTCCCTCAAGGAAACACAATGTGCCACTTGTGTTTGTTTGTATGTTATTTTGCCAAATTAATTGTTTAAGTTGTGCTTCTCCAGGTAATGTGTACAAGTGTAGCAAACACTTGTGTTCTGCTTTTTACATATTTTGTTTCATGATCTCTGCATGGAGTCCTTCAGTTTCATTCAATGGCCACTAAACATCCTCGTGCATTGGTCCGCAGCAAGAACCAGGTTTATGCCCTGAATGATGACAAAGGCCGCCAGAGTAGAGATTCAAAATGGTCACTTTCTATATATCTGTTTTTATGTCGCTAAAATATTATTAACCCTGTTCTGCCTTTGTGTTGGCTCAATAGCGTGACTTTGTTTCCATTGTTTTGGGATCACCTGGGCCCTGTTTCATAAAGCTGTTCATAAGGTTATGCACGACTTTACGAATGACTTAAATATGGCAAGCCAAGTGGGTTTCCTAATTATTGTTGATTTGAAATTTGCAGGTGATAATGATCATTCTTACATGTTAACGCACATCTTTAGTTGAAAGTGTATATTTGCCCCAATATAGATGAAATATTTACATACAGTCATACCTTGTTAAAATGTAAGAAAAAAAAAATTGCACACATTTTGGCACTTCATATTCCAGTCATTCGTAAAGTCATGTGTAATTTTACAAACAGCTTTATGAAACAGGGCCGTAGAAACATAAAACGCTTATTCGGCAAGTCTTGAGATCAGGTTTGGTGACTGCAGTTCATTACTGTTGTAGTGTAGGTAAAGTACTTCATTGTGAGGTGCACATATTAGCAGAATGATCGTCGCGTTTCCCTAGCTGCCTCTTTTACGATCAATTTTCTGTCATAGTCTGTGTAAAAGTGATGTCATCGCATTGTGTATGCAAGTGTAGGTATTTGTGTCGAGTCGGCATAGTGGCATAGTGTCTTTGGAAGCATCGACACCATCTGTTTATACCTTGCAGCCTAGTGGGATTTAATTGTACCCTGATGGTTTGTTTATGTATATTTTGGGACGTCTCATAGAATTTTTACTACAATGTGTGTCTCTCTCGTGGTATTTGTCTAATGACTTTGGCAAGAGATTCCTACTGGTTGGTTGGTTTGTATGTTTCCTATTTTGTAAATGTGTATTGGCGTGTCACCTTGTGGCTGGGTCTATGTGTACATTATGTTTGCACTGCACATGAGTATGTGGTTGTTTAGTTCCCAAGGCTTGTAGTCTCTTAAGAGTTTCACCAAAATATTTGTTGATTGAGAAGGAAGGAGTAGAGTAGTCCCAATGTACAGGGATCTGTTTTTGAAAGTGTGGAAGGGAAAAAAATCATGGAACTTCTGGTTCAGATACTTGAATTACACATGTGTAGATATACTTTTGAGATAAGTACTCTCGTTGAGACAGAGTACTTCCTCATCTATTGAAACACTGTCTCCCAGTGGTTATGCAGTGTGTCTTGCTAATGGAAGTACACATACACACACATAGACACACACATTGACACTTTAATATTAACCTATTACCTACTTGCAATGTAGTATGAAGAGTATATTAATCTGTTCCATACTTAATTCTGAAATTCCCATAGACTTAATACACAGGCCATCAGGTTCCCGTATGGAACAGGTTAACACGATCAGGGGGGAAAAAGCAGAAAAACACACACACACACATACATGCTTTGTTTTCTGAGATATTGTGGAGTTTCAGCACCCTTTCCTCTGTTATTCTTTAAAGAATCATGAGCTCTTTCAGATAAGGCAGTGTACATGAATGGATTATCACTGATTAATGAATGGAGACTGCTAGGTTACATTCACAGTGACTTCACTTTTCATGGTACAGGCGACTCCTGTCCTAACAAAGTCTTCGGGACCGGTAGTTTTCTTTCCTTTTTAATGCAAAATTTTGTCTGAACGAAGAAATAAATTATATAAGATAGTAATTTGGGGACGTGAATTTTTACTTTGTTGAAACAGAAATTTTGTGATGACCATGCTCATTATGAGGAGAGTGCACTGTAGTTTCACAGATGCTTTATCAAACATGTTTCAACAGAAATTCAGAAAAATTTGCTACTCACTCAAGTGAAAAAATTGCCCACTTTTCAAGTTTCAATACACGTAGTGTATAGTGGCATAGTTCCCTTTCACCACAGCAGTTTGTGAGCAATTACTGCAAATGGAAAAGATAAACACACTGCAATATTTGTGGGTTATTGTTGTTTTTAACTGAGCACCTGGAAGGGAAGAAAGAGTCTTTAAAAATATCTTCTGATATGTGTACTGGAGAATGAGTGACGACATGATACACATAGATTTCTACTTTGTTTTCTGAGATCGGTGACAAGATTGTCATTAAGACGCACAAAGTATTTGGCCACTAGTCAAACAAACCCACACATGCACACATTACTCAATGAATTATAGATAAATTGTACCATGTGCTTTGTATTACGAGAAGCAAACTGCAGTGTTACTTCTTGTAAATTGTACAATCGACAGTGCAAAACATTCCTAATAAAATGTTTCACTTTCTTAAGAGGCTTTGTGTTGGATTACATCCATGTTGAGAAAGATAATTATATACCACGTCAGCTGCATAGAAATATGAATTTGCATTCAGGTGTGTGCGAAATTATGAATACATTGTGTTTGTTTGTGTGTGTTTGTGTGTGGGGGGGAGTTCTTTTTCAGTCTGCATGTTCAGTGTTTGGTTATCTGTTTTGTTTTTGCATTTTGTTTTTTGTTGTTTGTTTTTGTCTGCATTCAAGTGACTGCATGGTTGAATATCCAGTTATTAAAGGTATTAGCCCACAAAAGTGAGGGAACTATGTAATACAAAAGTATGATAAAACGTGTGTGTGTGTGTGTGTGTGTGTGAGTGTGTATGTCATGTAATGTATTAGGCAGAAGCTCCTTATTAAGCAATTTGATACAAGACCTTGGAGCCTAAACAATCAGCTAGTTCTCTAATATAGCTTGCTGTTGTCCAGGGGCGGATCCAGGAATTCCATAAAGGGGGTGCCTTTTCAAAATTAAGGGAGGGGGGCACACGCCCCCTTCCATTTTTTCTTTTTATTTCTTCCGTTTAGACAAAGAGATATAAAAAATCCAGAGAGGGGCACGAACCTATGTGCCCCCCCCACCCCCCCCCCCCCCCCCCCCCCCCCCCGATCTGCATGCCTTGAACCTTGAACCTTGAAGTAGTAATCCCTTTCAGCAGTTCCTTGAAACTATCCCGGAATGGTAGAGGTGTCGTGCGTCAGTGAGAGGTGACATGGCCTCTGCTATTCACTATATCTAGACAACCATTGAACATGAAATCATTTTCATTAAGTAAAATGGGAAGAATTGGGTATCAAGACAGCTAGAAAAGGAATACGAAATATAGAAAACTTGTATTACTTACTTTTCTGGTATTTGGATAAGGCAATTGGAGCGGAGAGATTATGGGTAAACACTGCAGGCCTCTTTAAGTAGAGTGGCATATTACGAAATCACTGTCAGAATGCTGTTGTGAATGGTGTACTTCATGATTGCAGTACCCCCACACACATGAATATAAAACAAATTTAGTGATTGATATGATCTGTGTTTATGAAGATATACAGCAGTTGTCACGATTTTGGTCTTGAATTAATTTTCCAAGGTGTATCACAAAGGAGTGCACATTGCAAATTGTCTTTTGTAGTTATATCATTAATGAAAACAAACTTCGCACTTCTATTTATCCGTGATCTACCCTTCTGTAAACATTAAACTGTCTTTGGTTCTTGGTGTTAGCAAATAGTAGAGCCTACGTATAGTGGGCAGATACAGCTGTCCTATACAGATGAAGTGTCATGGAATTTATCTTGAGCTCTCACAGATCTTTTTAAATATGTATCACAAAATCAGAATTTCTGAGGTGAAGGATGTCGATTTCATAACAGTGTGTTAAGTCAGCTGTTATTGATGCACGGTCAAATTCTTTAACAAAACTTGCACCCCACCTTGAGACTGTGAATACCCACGGTACTAAATTATGCTCATGAATAGGACCATATTTGTTACTGTAACTTCCGTGAACACCAGAAAACAGGTGCAGCAGTGGCAGCCCTCGGAAAATAAAGAAGAAGTTATAAATACTGTATATGAACTGTATGATTCTGAGCTGTAGAGGGCGACATCTAGAAATATTGCGCCAAGCTTGAATCCGAGTTCATCGCATAAAATACTCAGTATTGATATCCAGCACAACACTGAGATCAAGCAAATGACAATGTCATTATCGACTCAGCAAAGTGACGATGATGATCAAAATGTGTTTTCTCTGCGGGTAGATAATGCGAGAAATGTTTCG
This sequence comes from Diadema antillarum, assembly GCF_040938485.1. Taxonomy (NCBI): domain Eukaryota; kingdom Metazoa; phylum Echinodermata; class Echinoidea; order Diadematoida; family Diadematidae; genus Diadema; species Diadema antillarum. Next base: position 33,597 of record NW_027271504.1, read on the forward strand.
ATTGTTCTGAAGGCCATTCATTTCAAGGATCGTGAGGTAAGTACAAGATGTACACATGTTTCAAATATCAAATAAAATTTACGAAGTAATCATAACCAACACGTGAAGTAATATGTGGGACCGAAGGCTACCCATGAAGGTCATATACCCGGGCCTTGCATGCTGCAGCTGCACGATCGTAAACTGTAATATGTAACTAGACCTCTCTAGTTAGAGTCTGAATGTGATACTGATAGGTGTCTGTCTAGCGGTTACTAGATTAGTCTAGATCCATTCTGGACTATAATAGGCTGTGGTCTAGTGAATTAAATTGTTCTGATAACTATGTAGATCTAGTAGGATCTACAGTAACTGCGACAGCCGCCACACGCAGTGTGGCGGCTGCGCCGTGCTCCCATTTCAGATCTTCATGTTGAACAAACGGGTGCCTTTGCGGCGCTATATTTCCTTAAATTTTCAACAGAAACTACTAGGAATACTTACATGGGTCGATGAAACCTAAATGACTATCATCGGCGACTGTTTGAGGCATTTCATTGCTTGTGATGCACAAAATGATGTCTTATAAGCAGCTCACCGATGTTCACAGAATTCACAATCACTCGCAAAAGCACACAGAATAGGGGAGCTCTCACATTAGCGAAACTGGGGGGAAGCCGCCAGGACCGCGCCTAGCGGCGCGGTCTCCGGGGCTAGGGGGGCATTTCATGAAGGAACTTGTCGGATAAAATATCTGACAAGTCTCTTTTATCCGACAAGTTTTGAGAAATTCTTTAGTCTGATTGGCTGATTCCTCTGAACTTGTCGGATATAATTGACTTGTCGGACATTTTATCCGACAAGTTCCTTCATGAAATGCCCCCCTGATCTACAGTGGACTGCAGCTGCAGTACAACTACAACTTACAAAAACAAGATGTTCAATGACCATAGTTAGTTAAATTTAGTAACGTTAAATTTTTTGGTAATTTAATTGAGGATGACCGCTGTTTCATTTCCTTCAATGAGGCCCTGGCCTGGCTGGGCTGGGCTGGGTCTATTAAAACTACAACTACAAGGTGCTAGCAAAGATCCTACACATGTATGGTTGGGTGTTCGTAATACCGGACACCTAACGTTTTTCTATCAATAGAAACGTGAAAAATCTCACAATTTGCCTGAAATTTTACTCACGTGTGGAGAAAATACTCCAGATTCACAAGCGCGCACTGAAAATGCGATCTGAGGTACGCGCTCTTAGATGGCGGCTTCGAACGCGTGGGGTGTCATTTTTTCCGCACTCAGTTGCCCTGCTCATTTCAACCGACCACCCTGACAATACGTATAAAGGGCATTTAAATGCGTTTTTTCGACAGGCCGCTGTTTTTTTCTAGCCGTCATTTTTTCCCCAATAATATGTGAATATATTTTGAATCCTTCGATATTACTTATGAAGGACTGTTTGATGAATTTGAATTGATTTTCATTCGGAAACTTTTCATCATAATTGAAATAAATTAGATGAGTCGGTTTGTTTTTTTCACATTCATTTCTCGTTTCTGCATCAACTCGTACGGTCGTAGCGGGCGACAAAATGTTTATGTCATGTGTATGTGTAACGTGTGTGCACGATCGTACAAGCGGCGGTGACAATTTTGCGGTCAAAATCGTCAAATTTATTACGGAAGGATACTCTACATCTAACAACGAGTCAGCAAAGGTAGGCCTGGTTATATGTAGTTACACGATAAACCTTATTCGATTTTGCTAAATTTCGGTAATTTAGAGGGAATACGAATAACTTAGTTGTTTTCGCCACATTTTACTCGGTAGCGTAGCCCAGTGAAGAATCGAACACCGTTGCGCGTAGTCCCATGCGTACATTTTCTTTCTGTACGCGCAATGCCATTATAATGCGCGGCCGGTCGTTATGGACCCGGTCGGTGGGTTGAACACCTACCATACTACCTAAGAATTCAAGATGGTCAACTCTCTCAATTTTACACAGCCGCTGGTGAAACAGAAGTGGCTGCCACCCGCTAGTGTTGAGCGGGTACACTGTACTACAGTGGTAAAGATATTGTTGTTTTGGTTTTAATGGCATGTATCACTCAGAATTGAGTATTTACGATATCGATGACGATAGATCGAACAAGCGTTCCATTAGCTGTGCACAGTCTCTTGGAAATCGAAATACCGGTAATAATAAACGTGCTCATGGTTTGCTGTAACTGCGACCAGTCCCAACGCTGCAGTATCAACAGTGTACAAAGAGCGCCCTGGCTGGGGTTAGGTTTGCTGTAGGTATTGATGCAGTTTAATGCGTTCACCAATTCTTAAATTTAGTCATGATTCTTTACAGAAAATTCCTTCTTTCTTGTCTTATAGCCTGTCTTGGTCCGACACAAATATATCGGGAAAATAGATCTACAGCTCACCTGGAAACTTTAGCCGCTCAACGCTAGTTGATGCACTCCTTAAAAATCCCACAGTTCCAAGTGGCAGCATTTCACTTTTTGAGAGTTGACCATCTTACATATGGTAGGATCTTTGGTGCTAGTGCTTTGTGTTTAAACAACGTGCAAGTTGTTGTGATGTTGTGAATCTTGCTGTTACACTATGTGCAATTATTAATTATTGTAACATTACTATCACAAATGTCAATGAACTCCTTAGAACTAGGCTCCTGCCCTTGTTTAGATTGCAGCTACACTCACAGCGAGCGTGCCTTCCATCAAACATTCACTCAGATTCAAGATAGTAAACCAGGACCCAGGTTGCAAGAGTTCCATCAAACATTCACTCAGATTCAAGATAGTAAACCAGGACCCAGGTTACAAGAGTTTCATTAAATCAAATGATAGATCATATTAAATCTATCTGGAGGTAAACACGATAGTGAACTATCGTCAATGTTAAACTACTCGGTAAGTTTTCCTTTACCGACCAGAGGCCCCAGACATTCTCCACTACTTCAGTACTGTGCATACACGTTGTACTCTGAATATTTTGTGAGGTTTTTATTTTCGCGAATTTCGCGAGTCAGGTGCTATTTGTGAAGATAAAGACATGCAAAGACATGCAGTATTTAGTTTTACAAAACAACTACCGGTACACTGATTTATATGTATGTCGAGTTAGATTTAAATCAGTGTTCTTTTTATTCCATAATTCTTTTATCAAATAACCTCGACTAAATATGATAAACATTCTCCGCTCTGTTATTAACTAAGTTTGCTCATTTGATGAATTTAATTTGTATTCAAATACATAAAATGTACATGGACTTGTACCACTATGTCCATTATGTCTTTTTTACAAGATACAGTGGATTCATGGGAATCAGATAATCAACTGAAATCTAGAGCTTTCTTGCAGGAATTGACAAATAATGATTTTCTGATGTAGCCTACCACAAAGAAAAGTATTCTTTTCTACAATTTACTCTTGTTTATTCAGTTCATTCAGTATTCAGTTCATTCCATATTTCTCCACTTTCTCTATTGTAACAAAAAGAAGAAATGAATATAAAGTACACATGTACACACACACACACACATACAAATACACACTTACACCAAGAGTGAAAGGAAAGTAAGGTGAGAAGAATATGGGCTTTGGTAAGATGTAGATATTCACTCACTTTTTTGTGATTCAAGCGGCCCTTTTAATAATTCCGACAGTCTCTGCATTATATCAAAATAAGAACAGTGATGATTTCTTGAAATGTAGTATGGTTGGTATTCACTGATATTTCTGCTCAGAGATTAAAGCAAGTCATTAGACAAAATCTGTTAGTTTTGCCTGAAGACTTCTTAAACAAGCACCTTCAACAAGTGTATTTTGACTGACATATCTCCACGGTATTTTTATATGAAAGGGACAGCTACTTTCCAACACATTGACAATAAAATGATAAACAAATGCAATTGGCACACCTACATTCTGAATACCAGTATGCCGCTTCAAACCCTGTATATTACACATAACATCTCTGTGTACCCCACCCCCAGCTAGCCACATTCTGTGCAAGTGAGAATGGACTTAAGGTAACAGTGGAGGATGCCAAGTGTGTACAGGCCAACGCCTTCATCCAATCCAACATCTTTCAGGAGTACTACATGCGGGACCCCACAGCAACCTTTAAGATCAATTTGTCTGTTCTGCTGGTAGGTTGTTTTTAAGATGATCCTCAATTCAACTTTAGATCAAACTTAAGTCATTCATTTTGTATCCTGTATTCTTACACGTAGCCCTCTCAAATCCCCCTTGATTTTACGACAGAGGCGAAATGGCATCAGAGTTTGTTTGTTTGTTTTTGAGTGCTGAAGTTAGTCTTCTGTTTGCGCCGGAATGAAAATACCATAATGTCTTGATCTTCAGAAGTGTAAACTCACATTATACTATGGATTGAAATAGAAATGATTGCTTAGTGCTAAATATTCATCTCACAGTATTGTACTGTGTGGATAAACTGCTCAGCATCTGTGACATTTCGCTAAAATTTAGTGAATATTTTGACAGTCTCTTTTGACTTTTGGTTAATGTGTCATAATTTGGGGTAAGAACATACACATATGTATCTCTCTGTCTTTTCATTTTCAGGATTGCTTGAATATATTCGGAAGTAATCCAATGGGTGGGGCGACTCCAGCTCTCAAGATGTCCTATGCAGGATATGGTTCACCACTACTTCTCATGTAAGCTACATGTTGTACATCTCATACCCGTATCCCGTGCTTTGTATTGCATATCATAGCATTGGTAGGGAGTGCTTTTGTGGGTGAACATTTCAGACCCTGCGAATGAGACCATGCGGCTTCCATGCACATGTGAGATATGAATCTCAACCTAGCATTAGTGCCGTTTTGTAAGGCACTTTATCCTCATTGCCAAGTCCTTTGGAGGAAACTTACAGCCATCAGTCCAATGTGTAGGAGAGTCTACCCTGTGCACAGAACCCAATCCATTTCTCATGTGAAGAAACCACTGATATATATACTCAGATGGTTAGGCCTACAGATGACAGTCTACAAGTTCGCTTTTCGCTGCCCATGCAGATTCAATAGGAGGTTTCCATGAAATTACATGGTGTAGTAATTTACTGATAATAATGACTTGATATGGACTTCTGTTTATGTGGAAGAGATGCTCTGTTTCTCCTGAAATATGTTTTACAACACAAGTTAATACTCTGTATCAATGCATACTCATATAGGCATTAGCTATGCCCTGTTCTATGATGCCAAGTAAATGTATTGACTTCCCCCTGAAGTATATTTTGCATAGCATGTTATACAGTGTATGACATACATCAAATGTGTATGCTGTAATTGAGCCATTGTGAAAGTCTTGTGCCTCTTTCTTTCCTTTCTAGGTTAGAGGAGAGTGGAGTGGTGACAGACTGTAGCATCAGGACTCTGGAACCCGATGAGATGTTGGATTTTAACTTTTGCAGTGCCAACGTCATCAATAAAATCATCATGAAGGTGGGTGCCAGAACACAATTAATGATAGAAGAAATACCAAGCAGGAGAAGTATTAATTGCGATAACAGAGAAATCATTTTATGATGATGTTGTCAAGATCTCAGAGACTTCCTTGTCACTTTCAGTCTCTCAGCAACACGTTTATAAATAATTATGATAATTAATTGAAAAATATGAACATGTTGTTCTTCATACTGTCTAAATATTATCATGCGATTGCCACATATTTATGAAAATGCACACTAATACAGTTCGACCTCGATTATCCGGCCTCCTTTTATCCGGAAATCTCTATTATCCGGACGCGTTCATGCAGTGAAGGACTTTTGTTTTCATCAAAAAATTGAGAAAAAACAGTGACTTTAAACTCAATTAAAATTTCTACAAAACTCACAAGATTTACTTACAATATTCCCGACAGAACTAACATAAGTTCACACCACATTATCATTGTTAAAGTAAGCAGTCATGATCTATAAATTCACCATAAGAACATGGATGGAAAACTTGTCAGTAAATCATGGCATAGATTACACCACTGTTGCGGGGTATGCTACCTGCCTAGCTGCCAGTGCGCTGGGACGGCAGCTTGGACGGCAGCTTGGACGGCAGCTATATACATTAACATTGTGTCTCCCATATCCGGCCAATTCGCTTATCCGGATGAGCGCCGGTCCCGACATAGCCGGATAATCGAGGTCGAACTGTATGATGTTTATATTGACACATACAGTGCACTCCCGTTACAACGAAATGCTCGGGACCGGCAGTTTTCTTTCGTTATAACGAAATTTCGTTATAACCGAACAAATACAATATATAACGAAAACAAGGAAACCACGTATATATATCATATTCTGTTTGCTGAATACTCATCTTACACTGGAAAGCTATGTGAAATGTGATTGGATAACTGTATTACAATAATAAACGCAAGTTCCCCTCAGAAACTGTGCGTGATACAAGGAGCGAACACACAGTGGTGTGAAGCGTTCACCCATGCAGAGACGCTATAAACGCTTGTTCTGCTATGTATTTTCGAAAGCAATTCGCATTTCGTTATAATGGAGCACATTTCTTTTGTTTTTCTTTGTCTGTGGCACTCGGAAAAGACTTCGTTATAACGGAATTTTCGCTATAACCGTGTTCGTTATAAGCGAATTTTGCACCATAGACTTTAATGGTGATAATTTTGGGACCAGAAGATTTACTTCGTTATAACGAAATTTCGTTATAACCGTGTTCGTTGTAACGGGAGTGCACTGTAGTATGTTGAATTGTAATGTGTTCAATATCTCTTCTTGATTTCTTATTCTCCCAGTCACATAGCACATAGACCTACCATGTGTCTGGGGTGTACAGAGTACAAGGCAGTGCTATGCACAAGAAATGATGACCTGATTGTCCAAATTTGTTGGTGCAAAGTCCATACACTGAGCAGAAGCGAGTTTAATTTATGTATGGCATACAACAACATGTCTGCTGATCTTATGATAAAGGTTGAAAGAGAACAGTAACAACACAACCCAAACAAAACAAAACATGTACTCTGTGGCATTAGGTGATTTCATGTTCAGTGCCAATGACTAGTATTTTGTACAAGTATGATCACAATATCTGAGAAATCTGCTAATGTACCATCTTCTTTGAATTATTGAAAATAACACATTACATTGTATGTAATGATTCCCCTCCCTCCTCCCCCCCCCCCCCCCCCCCCCAGCAGTAATAGGAATACAGAGACAAGGTGACTCAGTGCTGGTAATGCTCAAGACATTGATGTTTGTTTGTTGTAAAAAATCTGGTGAATATTCAGTTGTGGGTGTGTTTCTTTTGCCTCACTTATTTTGCTTTACGACCACACAGAGTGACTGTCTCAAGGATGCCTTCCAAGAGTTGGACATATCCAGCGAAGTGATTGAAATCCTCCTGTCTCCTGACAAGCCCTTCTTCCGTATTTCAACCTTTGGCCATGCGGGCAGTGCTCACGTGAGAGATTAATTAGGGTAGCATGCATTTGCTGTAGGGGGAGTTCTAAAGAAATATATGTACTTGTATTGTACTGTAAACATATGGTTAAACAGGGCAAAGTTGGTAGATATGTTAGGTGTCTTGTTATATCATTTAACTACTTAGAACATAAACAAAGATTGAAAGAGAGCCATTCTAATGTCATGTTCCATATTTTGAATATTACATCATGTGCTATTTTTGTCATATATAAACCAGGTATAACAGCACTTTTATCTTTCACTTTCATTAGTATTTTTTCCCCTTCTTTTTCTTTGTGAAAGCTGCCATTCAAAGTGATCTTCTACCAACTCACCAAGACAGTTTATTGTACAATTGTAAATTCAAGAAAACAAGAATGCACCTTTGGCATTGTCATACCTGTGGCTATATGTGTACTTCTCTCTACTTTTAATCTTCATTTCTTTGTCAACTAATCTACTGTATACGCCATATATTTCGCGAGTCTAAAATTTCGCGAATCAGGAATTCCCGGCAATTACATTCACATCAGGATCAGAGTCAATATTTTCGCATGTCTTTAATTTCGCGAATAGCACCTGACTCGCGAAAATTCGGGAAAATAAAAACCTCGCGAAATATTCAGCGTATACAGTAATATTCTGTCAGTTATCCACCAAGCCCTATTCCTCATAACGGGAATAAGTGTGCAGAGTAAATATTTAATGTGACCGTAAATGTGTTCTTGCGATAATATGCCTTTCCTGTCGCTCTTGTTATCCCTTACGTGCAGTCCGATTTTCCCAAGGACTCGGACATGGTTGAATCGTTCCAGTGTACCCAGACACAAACCAACAGGTGAGCTAGTCATCTTGAATGTTTTGTGTGCAGTCCATTCCCGATATAACGAACATGGTAATAACGAAATTCTGGTTACAACGAAATGAAAATCCAGGTCGCAAAATTATCGGCTAAGATCCGCTCTATCTTTTTTTATTGTTTATTTGTTTGGTTGTAACGAAATTTAGATATAACAAAAGAAATCTGCCAGGCCCGAGGATTTTGTTATAAACAGGAGCCCACTGTATTCTGCATACCTGGATGTACAGGCTGCACAACATGTGCACTTCCTTGGGTGGTGATTTATGTGGTGATTTTAGTGGTGATTTATTTAACATGGTTGTATGCTAATTGTTGGAATTATGCTAATTGTTGGAATTATGCGCTTTAGACGTTACTACTCGGGGGGTTTAACTTGTTAAGGAGGAATCCCAAGTGTACTCGGGCAAGTGCCTATGGGAAATGGGTCGTGTACATGTAGCAAAATCGGCCTGTCCTCAACAGGTTAGCAGACGATCAAGCTTTTAACTTGTGCCATGGCTCTTTTATCCTGGATCCTGCAGGTACAAGCTCGCCCTGCTGAAGCCCTCAATCAAGGCCCTGATGCAATCAAGCAAAGTCTCCATCCGGACAGACAACAGAGGCTTCCTCTCACTGCAGTACATGATCAGGAATGAGGACGGACAGATCTCCTTTGTGGAATACTACGTGAGTTGGGACATTTAGAACTTAACTGTATATGCCATATATTTTTGCAGGGGTTTTATTTTTAATGAATTTCATAAGTCAGGAGTTATTTGGGAATTTAACAGCACACAAAAATATCAACTCTGATATGATATGAATGTGACATGCATGCTTAATTTCTCTGTTCATTACTATACTCAATGATTACAAATTTAACCACTTGTGAAATTGTTTGGAAGTCCCGATTCACAAAAAAAAAGTTAGACTCGCTAAATATATGGCATATACAGTACCTCTTCCATTGTTATCAATCTCACACAAACAAGAATTTACCCCATAGATTATTTGCAAGTGTATTCAAATGTTAGTGGAAACAAGGTATCAATGTACATATTGTCAAATGGCTGAATTTGTGCAAAATTTGACAATTTGTATTATCAAACACAGCACATGAGAGCCGTGGAACATTTAGCTGTGGGAATGTAATGTACAGTAACTTGTATAGAAATCTTCATTTTATTGCGTATTCAGAGATAACCAGTATAAATTTCTCCCAAAACATAGCTTGAAAGATCAGCTTTGCATTACAGTTCAGGCTGTACTTATCTATTCTACTGTCACAATGTTTATGTCAATTCGGACAATCTGGTAGACTGACCTAAATGGATGTCTCTGTTATTGTTCCCTCAAGAAGAGTGAGTGTGTTGAGTACAGTGCACTCCTGTTACAACAAACACGGTTATAACAAAATTCCACTTACAACAAAGTAAAAATTTAGGCTCCAACATTATCCGCTCTTAGTTTTTTATTATGCCTCCGCAACGAAGTGGCCGGAGGCATTATGTTTTCGGGTCGTCCGTCCGTCCGTCCGTCCGTCCGTACGTCCGTACGTCCGTCCGTACGTCCGTCTGTACGTCCGTCCGTACGTCCGTCCGTCCGTACGTCCGTCCGTCCCGTTTTGTTTTTGTCGATATCTCAAGAACCGTGTGGTGGTTTTACATCAAACTTGGTATGAGGGTATATCCTTGGGGGATAATACTTTGTGTGGATTTTAGGGTCACAGGGTCAAAGGTCAAAGGTCACAGGTTATTTTGTGAAAAAAATTGAAATTTCATGTTTTTCTCCATATCTCGCAAATGGTTCAAGGTATCTTCATGGAACTTAGTATATATGCTTGTATCGATGGGCGGTGATTATCTAGGGAAGTTGGGGGTCATGGGTCAAAGGTCAGGGGGTCAAAGGTCAAGGTCAACTCCTCAAAATATCACTACTTTCCTTAAAATGCAATGTGCCGGAAGGTTTTTTTTTTTAAACTTGATGTATGGCATGTATTACCCAATATATATTTTTGGGGAAGGTTTTTGCCAAAAAGTCAAAGGTCAAAAGGTAAAAGGTCAAGTGAAAGTGCTAAATTGCACTTTTTCCTCCATATCTCGAAAGTAACTTAAAGGTATCATCATGAAACTTACATATTTATGCATGTTCAACCTAACAGTGATTCTCTTTGGAACTGTGAGGTCAAAGGTCAAAGGCCAGGTTTAGATAATGCTATTTTCCCATTTGATACTGAAATTATACTTTTTCTCAATACCTTGAAAATTACTCAATGCATAAACTTATAACAGGGTCAAAAGTCAAGTAAAAATCATCAGTTCCCCAAATACCTGCACTCTGACATTTTAATCATTCATCCAATTGAACCTAGTTCTAGGAAAGTGAACATTCAGCACATTTGTGTCAAACCTGTCATTTTAATATTTTGCCAATTGTGTGAAACTGTCATCACACATTGTCAAGACATTGAACTATAAACCTATCAGGAGAACCATGCATTATGGCGGAGGCATATCAGTAGCCGTAGCGATATATCTAGTTGTTTATATGTTTGGTTATAATGAAATTTTGGTATAACGAAAGAAAACTGCCAGTCCCGAGCACTTTGTTATACATCGTAATGGGAGTTCACTGTAGTCAAGAGTAGCTCCAGCCTCACAACATAGATTATCATGTCGCTTTGTGTTGTTCATCAAATATCCCAATGTGATTACAACACTCTCTAAAAATAATTTTGTTTCTTTTTGACTTGTTCTCTGCAGTGTGCTCCTGATGAAGAATATGATGAAGATGGATGATGACAGGATAACATGACACAATGGATCAGAGATAGGACTGATTTGAGTTGTAAAATACCTAAGAGGCTTTATTATATTAATAATAATTTGTGCCATATGATTTTTTTTTTTGTAATTGTTGCTTCAATGTACAGAATAAATACACATATGTTTTTAAACAATATTGGTTTGTACACATTTCACTTCTTGACACATGGTAAATGTTATGGTACAATGTTTTGACCACACGCTACATGTATAAAGCTTCAGTACTATTTCGGACTGCATTCACAATGTACACACAAACAACAGCTTCTGGTTATCTTCAACCATTTTAGAATTGTTCACAGTCACACGTACTGCTGTAAGCAAACTTTTTCTTGGCTCATAGGTCAAATGGCTATTACAGTTGACACTGCAAGTCCTACAACAAAATTTACATAGGGTTTCGACTGCACAAATAAGGTAAGAGTGATGGCTATGTGATAACTCAGGGCATAATTACAATCCTTTCAAACAAACTACTGTATGTGCAGTACATCTTGTACCATGATTTTTTTAAAGGCAAAAGCTTCTACAAAATATCAAAATAATACATCATTTTTCTTCACTATTAGGTAATGATGGTTGCACTGTGTTTCTGAGTGGGAACATGATAAAACAGCACATTAAACTTTGAAACTTCCTAAAAGGCTGACACTGAGACTAAGACATTAACCCTGGAATTTTAAATTTCATACAACTAGTGGTACAATGTACACTTGCCATCACCTTAAGTTGAAAACAACATATTGTATATTTTATCTCGTAATGTACGGTAGAGAATTCAGCCATTGGCTGCGCATTAGCCATTGGCTGAATTTGCGTAATATGAGAGGCCGTTCCGCGCGCAATCGCCATCTTCGTTCCAGCGCAATGTTCGATCGCGAAGCGATTTTTATCTGACCGAAAAATCGGAAAATATCATCGAAATCTGCGGAAATACGGAACTGAATTCGTGCTCTCTTACAAGCGTGATTATCGTTCTCAGCATGGATGAACCAGCTGACAAATCGGAGAAGGCAAAAGCCAAAAAAGATACCGAGCTGTGTGAGCCTAAGGCCAGCCCAGCTCCGGCAGCAAAGAAGAAGGCTGCAGGCAAAACTCTGTCTAGCGGCGGGAGGCCTAAGGCATCCCGCCCCGCGGCTTCGGGGAAGGCACAGCCGAACCCGCCCGCACCAGCTGCTACCGCTCCCAACCCGACTGTGACTACAGCGGAAAATAGCACGGAGGTTATGTCCCGCATTGGGAAACTCGAGTCAATGTTCGAAAAAATGATCGAGACTTTGAGCACTCCTCATCATGGAGAACAACATGCCAACACGCCGCGGGATTGTTTTAGTGAATATGGCGACTGCGACACACAAAGGGGAAGCAGCTCACCACCCGTCATAGAACTGGCGGATAATCGCAGCGTGGCTGATTTCCTATCGGCAAACCGCGATGACGCGGTCAGCTTGTTTTCGGACGTAGGCCTACAGGAGGCAGATAAAGACAAACGGCCAGAATTCAAGATACCACGAATGGCTCAGAAATTCGTGGCTCCGTCCGGGATAGGGGAACCACTAGATGAGGATGTCGCGGACACCATTGTGTATATGATGGGACAAAAACTTGACCAGAAATCTCTCGACGAAGCAGCAACTCGCTACCCCTGCCCATCTAACTGCACATGTCTAGAAACCCCTAAAGTGAACAGCACTATCTGGGAGAACATCTCGACGGGGACGAGACACAGGGATCTGAAACTACAAATGATCCAATCATCCCTCTTGAAAGGGATAAACGCGTTTGCTCGTACCCTTCCAGCAACTTTGTCTGAAGCTCAGCAGGATGCTATAGCTTTTCTCTGCGATGCAAACTTCTCCCTCAACTGCATGAGAAAGGACAGCATAAAGCCTGACATGAACTCAAATTTCCACCACCTGTGCAAGCCCTCTCACAAAGTGACAAAGTACTTGTTTGGAGATGACCTGGGGCGTCAAGTGAAAGAGATCCAAGAACAAAGGAAAACAATGTCAGGCATGATGAAATCACGCTTCACACGAGAGCAATCACGGTTCCAGCCGTACAAGAAACCGGATGTGACATCTCGCCGTCAATACACTTCGACTGGGTTCACCCGCCCGTTGGGGAGGGGTTATGACCGCCGAACATCACATTCCAACCCCATGGCCGGTTCATCTGCACAGCCTTTTTTAGGGAAGGCTTGGAGGGGGAGACCTCGAGATCCTCCTCACACTTACACACCGACAGCAGCAAGGGAGGGTGGCAACAAGCAGCCAACCTACCACAGGCAGAGCCAAAGCCAGGGGAGGAAATAGAACAGGTAGGTGACTATGAACACAACATAGATAACGATCTAGTTACAACACCAGCTGTCGTCGGAGGTCGTCTGAAGCCATTTTTCCCTGCTTGGGAAAATATCACGAGAGACTCACACATTATTCAAGCAGTTCAAGGCTATACAATAGAATTTGACTCAGAAAAATTTCCCCCTTCTCGAGAAAAACCTCTGCGCTCTTACAAGCGGAATGCTGAAGAAACAGCCAAGATTGACCATGAGATTCTGGTTCTGGAAGAAAAACAGGTCATTGAAAAATGTGCCCATGAAGAAGGGGAATTTATTTCAGAGGTTTTCACGAGACCAAAAAAGAATGGAGGAGTTCGATTAATTCTTGACCTGTCCGAACTCAACAAAAGTGTTCAGTACCAACACTTTAAAATGGATAATATTCAATCTGGTATTCTACTCCTCTCAAAAGGGTGTTATATGGCTTCAGTAGACCTCCGTGATGCATACTACACAATTCCCATTCACTTAGACTCTCGTAAATATCTCCGCTTCGTATGGAGAAACCAATTGTGGCAGTTCAAAGCTTTGCCAAATGGCTTATCTTCCGCCCCAAGACTGTTCACCAAAATACTAAAACCAGTGCTTGCCTTACTAAGACAACAGGGGCACACAGTTTTGTCGTACTTGGACGACACACTGATAATTGGGAACAATAAAGCAGACACTCGCTCAGCAGTGCAAGCCACCACTGACCTTTTGACTAGTCTAGGGTTCATTATTCACTCAGAGAAATCGGTACTTGAACCATCCCGTGAGATTGAATTTCTGGGTTTCCATTTAAATACATCTGAAATGAGAATCACCCTCCCAGCCAGTAAAAGCAATGACATTCAAGATGCATGTCGATCCTTACTTGCTAATAACAAACCTAGTATCCGGGAGGTAGCTAAAGTCATTGGGAAGATTGTGGCTGCCTTACCAGCATCTCAGTACGGCCCCTTGCATTACAGGCAGCTGGAAAGGGAAAAAATCAGAGCCCTGAGAAAACAGAAAGGACATTTCGATAGACATATGAGCCTATCAAATAGAGCCAAGGCGGAACTAGTTTGGTGGTCATCCCATGCACATCTCGTGTCTAAACCCCTGTACCCAGGGAAAGTATCAAAAGAAATAAGAACAGATGCTAGTGGACAAGGTTGGGGTGCCACAGACCTGCAATCCAAGACAGGTGGTAGATGGAATGCTCAAGAATTAGCAAGAGCAGCAGGTAATGAAATAAACTATCTGGAAATGCTAGCAGCCGGTTTGGGACTCAAAAGCTTCTGTTCAAATGTCAGAGATGCACATATACTGTTGAGATTAGACAACACCACAGCGGTGACATACTTGAATAACATGGGCGGCGTCAAGTCTGAAGCATGTAACGAAATGGCGTTGCAAATTTGGGATTGGTGCAGTAGACGACAAATTTGGATAACAGCATCTCACTTAGCAGGCTCTAAGAACACAGAAGCTGATACGATGTCAAGGAAATTCAATGACAATATAGAATGGATGCTAGACAAGACAATATTCAATGAGATAGTGCAGAGGTATGGGTTACCAAACGTAGACCTTTTTGCCACCAGACTGAATGCCCAGCTCCCAACATACGTCTCCTGGAGACCAGATCCAGGGGCATGGGCAGTAGACGCATTCACTATTGACTGGGGACCCCTAGTATTTTATGCCTTTCCCCCATTTAGCTTGGTTGCAAAGTGTCTCCAAAAAATCAGACAAGATGGCGCTAGGGGAATTTTGATAGTGCCAAATTGGCCAACACAGCCCTGGTATACCGTACTACGTAACATGCTATTGGAGGAGCCCTGGGTATTGCGAAAACACCAGTTGTTAACCCAACCCATTACAGGTAGACCCCATCCACTTACACATCTCTCCCTCTTATGTTGCAGGGTTGGAGCAAACATTTCATAGCTCAAGGACTGACGGAGGAGACTGCTGATATAATGGCAGCGTCTTGGAGGAAATCCACCAAGGAGCAGTATATGGTGTATATTAGGAAGTGGCAAAGGTTTTGTCATGAGCGTCACTTATGTTGGACCCATACGAAGGTGGGAAATTTGTTTGCGTTTTTTAATTCTATGTACAAAAATGGAGCAAGCTACAGCACCTTGAATACATCAAGGAGCGCACTAGCATCAGTTGTTCTTCTACGGGACGAGAAATACACCATTTCTACACATCCTTGGATTTGCCGGTACTTCAGGGGCATTTTTAATCTCCGACCACCCACTCCGAGATACAGCTTCATATGGGATGTGGGCAAGGTGCTGAGCTACCTCAGACAAGTAACTCCAGCTCATAAGATTTCGCTGTGTCAACTGACACACAAAGTATGTTTTTTACTAGCGTTGACTTCTGCCCAAAGAGTGCAAACACTTTCATACCTAACCCTTGACAATGTGAAGGCGTCCAAAGATTGTGTGGAAATAGCAGTGGCTGATTTGATAAAGCAGAGTCAACCTGGGAATGTGGGAGTGAAAGTAACACTGAAAGCCTTTCCCGAGGATAAGAAACTCTGTGTTGTACACTATGTTAAAGAATACATTAACAGAACAAGCACATTGAGGAAGGAGGTGAATGCACTATTTGTCACCTACAAGCAACCCCATGGGAAGGCATCAAAGCAAACCATCGCTCGATGGATAAAAACTGTGTTGAGAGCATCAGGTATCGACACCGATCTCTTCAAAGCACATTCAACGAGATCGGCGGCAACCTCATCTGCCAAGAGGAATCATTTTCCAATAGCAGACATTCTCAAGCATGCTGGGTGGAAAAATGAATCCACGTTCAGGAATTTTTACCTTAAACCGGCATCCCAGGCAACATCTTTTGGACAAGCAGTTCTGGGACAACAGACCTCTAGGAAGGGACAAGATTCAGTCCTGTAAACATAGGTAAAGTTGCCCAAAAACTTTCTCTGACAATATATTTCTGTGAAAAATGACTACTGTGAAAATCTTTGAAGTCTCATATTACGCAAATTCAGCCAATGGCTAATGCGCAGCCAATGGCTGAATTCTCTACCGTACATTACGAGATAAAATAGAAAATTAAATGAAAAACATTGAAATTTAATTTGTATTTTATGAGTAATGGGAGGATAGAGAATTCAGCACCCTCCGCTCCCTCCCTTACTCTGAACAGCCTTAAATGTGGCTTATACAAGATCTATTTTATCTCGAAATATTTTTTTCACAGTAGTCATCAGCTTTTAAAGATGGCGATTGCGCGCGGAACGGCCTCTCATATTACGCAAATTCAGCCAATGGCTAATGCGCAGCCAATGGCTGAATTCTCTATCCTCCCATTACTCATAAAATACAAATTAAATTTCAATGTTTTTCATTTAATTTTCTATTGTAGACCACAAACAATAGTAAATGAGGGACAACCTAACAAGAGGACAAAATATAAACATATTTCAGACTACAATCCATACACTCCAATTCCTCTGCAGAATCAAATATTTATGGGAATGAATGCTCTACAGAAAAGACTTAGTCATGCATGTATCTATAAGCACAGCTCAGAACAGATAACAAGGTGCCGTATGTGGACTTGCGAACAGGAACTGAGTGATTCCACAATCAATAGCATTTGTGTATTAAAAGTGGGTTTCTAGAAACAAGAAATGGATTTAGTTGAGATGAGAGAACACAACACCAAATAATGTCATCATGATCTGAATTTTCCCTTTCGCTAAAAATTTGGGGTAATAATACCTGTAACTATATATTGTACAAGTTTCCAGCAATACTCCCTAAAGACATGGCTAAATAATGATTTATGCACAAAGCATTGTCCGAAATGTCGGCAGTCTGGCACAGAAACACAAACAACATTTATAAGGGCGTCCCATGTGCCATAAAAAGTATACTGATGATAAATCTATCATAACTAGAAAAGCACTCAGAGAGCACAGACCTCCGCCAAGCCAGCAACTCATTTTCACCTTTACATTCATGCAATTTCCAAAATAGAAGCCTTTTGTGTATGTCATTGCACGGGGCCTCCAGAATGCACAGCTTGAACCCAAAGTTAGTTGACCTTATATGCCAAAAGATGAAAAATCCTGTCAAAAATCCATAAAAATTCCTGGATCACTACCAAAATTGAACGAGGTGTTCCTTGTGTCAATATTGACTTTTTATGCACATTTAATTTTAGTCCGTACACAACTTTTTGAGTTATTTTGCAAACAAACATATACCAATGATCACCTCCTCTTTCCTTGCCGGAGGTACGTGTAATGGCATTTTAAATCAAAATGAACCTCTCAGAGATGAAATGCCATACTGTATGAAAGTTGCCTCATAGGGATAGCTGTCTCACTGTGTTTTATTTAAGAATTTGTGTAATTCCTAGAAAGTTCTCTGTGCTATGTATTTTAGGCTACATTTACAAACACATGATAAGGTTTCATAACTTATTCAGTATCAATGACTCTATCGTGAAGAGAAGACATGCATTTACATTCCCTATGGCAAAATTTTCATGTCAGTTTAATGATAGAAAGGTAAGCAACACAAATCATCTATTTGTGACCAAAAGGGGAAAAGGTTGAGAAAATCACAATTAAAATATACTTGGAATGTGTCAAGTGGAATTAAAATATGTATAGAACATACAGGGAATAATTTTCCTGGTATTGCATCACAATTTGCAATGCATTTTTACACCACTGCTACACAAACTAACTTTTGTGTGGCAGTTTTCTTCCATAAAAGTGTGCAGGATACCATTTGAAATACAGCACTGTTCGTCAACTTAAATTGCTAATCAAATTTGAGTGGGAAAATTATTCCCTGAACATACATGTACACTGTATGTCTCTTCATGCTGTAACAGCATAATAATGTTCATTATGAAGTACATGTACAGTACATGTAATGCATGTAGAGTATTACAAGCTGTATGTATGATTTGTGTGCATACACCTAGGAGGATAGAGTATGAGAATTCCTAGTGATGTATGAAAGCACGGATCATGCATTCATGATACGTCTGTGTACATGTACAAGACTGAGCTACATGTTCTCAAAATCGAGAAGTAATGCAAATAAAATCATACACTCCTAACAAAGAACACAGTCAGCTTCATTCTGTTTATCTTCTGTGCAAGTTTGACAAGTGTTGTCTTCCCCAACCCCCCCTCCCCCCACCAAAAAAAGAAAAGAAAAAAAGAATGCTCCAATGCTCTGCTGATTTGCAGAAAGAGCTCTGGTGCTCTTTTACATATTGAATACTGCTACATTGGTTCCCACTTTGTTAATGTACACACGACAAACTATTGTTGTTTGCTGTTATTATGGTAACATAGGGTCCCATTGTGATGCAAATGACTGATCATACCATTCATAAAGCAAATACAGTTTCTCACTACTATGCAAAATACATGTGTACCTCCGTAGATCCCTGAAATCCACTGAATGAAATGCAAGAGTGTCCAAGATGAATATATATTGACAATTTGAAATGTGACAATATAGGTATTTGTTACAATAATTTGTAGTAATCAAATTGTTTTCGGAAGACGCGCTAATCGCTCTTGAGATAGTCTACACGCCACACGGAAGAAACAAAGACTCAGAAAGAAGAATGCAGTATTAAAGATGATGCATCATGCCAAGCAAAAAGGTTACATGGAAGAAAACATTCACTACATCACATCCAGGACTTACGAATGAACTACGGCAAGATTGCCAAAATTCAGTACCACATATCTGGCCTAAAATGTCAAGCACAGGACAATGTACCATGTATTAATACAATGCAAGAGTTGCTTCTCCACAGGTGCACCGTCATCAGGCACCATAAAACCATTTTACAGCGACTGGTTGGTACATTTCCTTTGGCAGCTACTGGGCACATTCAGCCTGCAAATCGACGTCAAAGCTAGATCACAAACAGTCTACCTTAAGTTCCTCTGTCAAGTCTGCCAAGCACATCTTCAAGTGTCTCCATTCAAGGTGCCTTGTTTTTGTCTCCATGATGGCTCCTGCAGCTTTGCGAGGATGGAGTCGGGGGAGAGTTCACCTCTTTCGTGGCTCCTTGACCTGCACCACATAGCGCTGGGCAACAGAGAGGGCGGGAGAGTAGCCATCTGCGTAGGAGTTATCCTCAAACAGCACTGAGTAATCATCGATGGGCTGTGGACAAGTATTGATGTGAAACAAGAAACAAGGAAAAGTAGAAATTACGCGGTGCGTAATATATGTCCCCGCCGGAAGTAGCATTTTGTAGCAAAATGTACAATACAGGTCACAAATCAAGGTCAAAGGTCAAAGGTCAAAATTCTGTGTAGAAAGTTTTGAAGCCCTCACCTGCTGCCATCACATAAAGCAAACGGAATCGAAATCGGGTTAGAAATGGCGAAGGAGTAGCATTTTGTAGCCATTTTACAATATAGGTCAAAAATCAAGGTCAAAGGTCAAAGAAATCAAAGGTCAAAATTCTGTGTAGAACTTTTGAAGCCCTCACCTAGTGCCATCACATAAAGCAAACGGAATCGAAATCGGGTTAGAAATGGCGAAGGAGTAGCATTGTGTAGCAAAATGTACAATACAGGTCAAAAATCAAGGTCAAAGGTCAAAGGTCAAATTTCTGTGTAGAACTTTTGAAGCCCTTACCTAGTGCCATCACATAAAGCAAACAGAATCGAAATCGGGTTAGAAATGGTGAAGGAGTAGCATTTTGTAGCCAATGTACAATATAGGTCAAAAATCAAGGTCAAAGGTCAAAGAAATCAAAGGTCAAAATTCTGTGTAGAAGTTTTGAAGCCCTCACCTAGTGCCATCACATAAAGCAAACGGAATCGAAATCGGGTTAGAAATGGCGAAGGAGTAGCATTTTGTAGCCAATGTACAATATAGGTCAAAAATCAAGGTCAAAGGTCAAAGAAATCAAAGGTCAAAATTCTGTGTAGAACTTTTGAAGCCCTCACCTAGTGCCATCACATAAAGCAAACAGAATCGAAATCGGGTTAGAAATGGCGAAGGAGTAGCATTTTGTAGCAAAATGTACAATACAGGTCAAAAAATCAAGGTCAAAGGTCAAAGAAGTCAAAGGTCAAAATTCTGCGTAGAAGTTTTGAAGCCCTCAACTAGTGCCATCACATAAAGCAAACGGAATCGAAATCGGGTTAGAAATGGCGAAGGAGTAGCATTTTGTAGCAAAATGTACAATATAGGTCAAAGGTCAAGGTCAAAGGTCACAACTGAAATTCTGTGTAGAAGTTTCAAAGCTCCCACATAGAGCTATCATATAAAGCAAACAGAATCAAAATTGGCTCATAAATGACAGAAAAGTAGCAAATTGAAGATTTTGATCACACACGGACGCACGGACGCACGGACACACGGACACACGGACGGACACACGGACGGACACACGGACGGACACACACACGGACACACACACCTACGGAGCCCGTTTCATAGTCCCCTGCTCGAACTCGTTCGGCGGGGACAATTAACAGGCATACCAATTCAAGGACAAGATGCATAGCTGGAGATTATGCATATATTTAAACATTGCAAGATAGTCAAAATCTGATTAGAACATTGAAATCCATTTGAATTTAGCTTACATGATCAGTTACCAGTGTTTTGCATGTGATGCACCATGCAGTACCCCAGGGTCCTCCAGGGTACCATCATACCTAAGGGTACCACATTGTATGGCACCATCTCATTTTTGTATAAGATGTTTATTAACACACTGCCACCATGGCGGCCAAAACTTTGCAGTCGGCAATAATGATCCCAATGCCAATTAAGCCCAGGCATAATTAAAAAGACAAACTGTAAATTCAATAGTTATAATAATACATGTAATAACTAGAGAGCACTCAGAGTGGGCAGACCTCTGCCAAGTTGCCCATTTTCACCCATACATACAAGATGAAAATCACCCAATTCACAAATAAGAATCCCTGTGAATTATATACCTCAGCAGCTAGCTTCCTGCTGCACAGCACCAGAAGCAGGGAGAGCATACGCTTTAATGCGCAAATGCAAACCTCAAATATAGTACGCGTAGCTTGAACTCAACTGTTCATTGAAGTTCATTGATGCTATTTGCCAAAAGAAAAAAAAAATCCTTCACAAACTCATCAAAAAATACCCAAGTCAATACTAAAATTCAATAATCGCTTCCTTTTCCTGTAAGTTTCATACAAATCCGTTCACAACTATTTTGACTTACAGTATTTTGCAAACAGACAAACCTACGCCAACAATAGCAAATAACCTCCTTAGTGGAGGTAACTAGAAAAGCACTCGAAGAGCACATACCTCCGGCAAGCAGCTTATTTTCCACCCATACTTCCATGCCCAATTTCCCCACCCCACCCAAAAAAAAAAAACAACAAGAGACCCGCGGGTCTAGCGCTCACCTGAGTATCGCAAGTTCACCTTTCACGCAGTCACTAATCTAAATCATTCACAGCTCTACCAAAATTTGACCAGGCATTCTCAAGTAGAAGATGAAAATGTACAATATCAAGGGCCCATTTTTTAAAGATTCCTTAATTTGGGGGGATTGGGGCCCCCTGGGGCCCTCTGGGTGGGGCATGGTGCCCATTTTGATAAATTGAGATATTGACCCCTAGGGATGCTACCTGCCAAGTTTGACAAAAATCCATCATGAGGTTTTCAGGAAGAAGATGAAAATGTACAATTCAGGCCCCCATTTGGACCCTTCCAACCATCCCCCCCCCCCTCCCCCCCCCCCCCCCTACCCAAGAGGGGCACCCCTGGATCTCCTATGAACAAACTTGTAGTATTATCTCAGCTCTATAACTTTTGATTCTAGAGAAGATTTATAAAGATTCCTTCATTTGGGGGGTTTGGGACCCCTGGGGGCCCCCTGGGTGTGGCATGGTGCCCATTTTAACAAATTGAGATCCTAACCCCCTAGGGATGCTACCTGCCAAGTTTGGTGAAAATGGGTCATGGGGTTCTCAAGAAGAAGATAAAAATGTACAATTTAGGCCCCATTAGGACCCCTCCTCACCCCCTCCCCTGGGTCCCAAGGGGGCACCCCTGATTCTGCCATGAACAAACTTGAAACTACAGTCATCAATGTACTAACTCATAGTATTAACT
Source organism: Diadema antillarum (assembly GCF_040938485.1). Classification (NCBI taxonomy): domain Eukaryota; kingdom Metazoa; phylum Echinodermata; class Echinoidea; order Diadematoida; family Diadematidae; genus Diadema; species Diadema antillarum. The sequence goes on from NW_027271504.1 coordinate 56,181, forward strand.
TAGTTCTATCACTTCTGGTTCTAGAGAAGAAGATTTTTGCGGATTCCTTCATTTTGGGGGTTTGGGCCCCCCTGGGGCCCCCTGGGTGGGGCATGGTGCCCATTTTAACAAATTGAGTTCTTAACCCCCTAGGGATGCTACCTGCCAAGTTTGGTGAAAATGGGTCATGGGGTTCTCAAGAAGAAGATGAAAATGTACAATTTAGGCCCCATTAGAACCCTTCCCGACCCCCCTCCCCTGGGTCCCAAAGGGGGGCACCCCTGATTCTGCCATGAACAAACTTGAAACTGCAGTCATCAATGTACTAACTCATAGTATTAACTTAGCTCTATCACTTCTGGTTCTAGAGTTGAAGATTTTTACAGATTCCTTAATTTTGGGGGGTTTGGGCCCCCCTGGGGGCCCCCTGGGTGGGGCATGGTGCCCATTTTAACAAATTGAGTTCCTAACCCCCTAGGGATGCTACCTGCCAAGTTTGATGAAAATCGGTCCTGGGGTTTTCAAGAAGAAGATGAAAATGTAAAAAGTTTACGCACAACGCACGACGCACGACGGACGACGGACGACGCACGACGGACGCCGGACGAAGGGCGATCGCAATAGCTCACTTGAGCCTTTGGCTCAGGTGAGCTAATGATAAAAGAGCCTTGTGTTTACCTCAAAAGCTTTCCTCCTGCGCGGCTCCTCAAGCAAAGCATGCGCTTTAAAGATAATAAAAAGTTTTGGTACCTCAAAAGTTTCCCTGAATTTCCTTGTCTTGGTTTGTGTTTCACGTTAAAGTACGTTGTCTGTGAGAATTACTCGCCCCAAAGTGCTCTCGTGTCTTGTAAATCATGCAATAATGGTTTCGTACCAGAGCCGTCGCCGTACGGCGTCGATAAATATTGTACGAAACCACTGACTGCGACCAGCAGCGTGCAGCCCATTGTACGCATAGCTAACTGCGACCAGCAGCCCCATACGCATAGCGTAATGGGGCTTCGCATTGTAGCATTCAGGATCATGACAGAATTAGTATCGCGGGTAAATGCCAACTTAAAATCCAAAAATTTCTTCGATTTGAAGACTGACCAATTAATTTGAAGTATTGAAAACAGGCTTCGAACAACGTTTGGTTCTGCCAATAGTCCCTTTCTTTTCGAATTGATGACTGAATGTGACTCGGTTGAGAGGACCTTGGGAGAGCTACATACACTGACTACTACGGCCAGCGCATGCGCACACAAACATCTTATCCGTTGATGGATTTGAAATTTGTGCACATGTGATGTGTTCGCATGCACTGGCTGTAGTATTCAGTGTATGTAGCTCTCCCAAGGTCCTCTCGACCGAGTCACATTCAGTCATCAATTCGAACAGAAAGGGAGTATAGGCAGAACCAAACGTTGCCCGAAGCCTGTTTTCAATACTTCACCTTAATTGGTAAGTCTTCAAATTGAAGAATTTTTGGGATTTTAAGTTGACATTTATCCTGCGATACTAAATCTGTCATGATCCTGAATGCTACAATGCGAAGCCCGATTACGCTATGCGTATGGGGCTGCTGGTCGCAGTTAATTGCATGATTACTAAGACATGAGAGCACTTTGGGGCGAGTAAGTCTCACAGTGTTAGTTATATGAAAGGTACTTTAACCTGAAACACAAACTAAGACAAGGAAATTCAAGGAAACTTTTGAGGTACCAAAACTTTTTATTATCTTTAATGCGTGTATGCAAACCTTAAAGATGCGCAGCTTGAACCCCTAAGTTCATTGACCCTATTTGCCAAAAGATAAACAATCCTTTAGAATGCATAAAAATCTGCATATCACTGCCAAAATTTTATCATCTGTTCCTTGTGTCATTACCAAATTTCCACGTAAGTTTCATCCAAATCTGTTGCAAACAGACAGACAAACCAACACCAGCTAAAAAGGAACTTCCTTGACAGAGGTAATAATAATGATGACACTTTTTCGAATGTTTTGAAATCATGTCTATTTGATTTTGAACAGTATTTCAGAATGAGATTGTTTTAGTCCGCAAACTTGTCCTGTGATTACTTATTTTTAGTCCTACATGGATTGGTAGCCCTACATGGATTGGTAAATGCATAGTGTGGTGCAGTTGCCTGTGTGGGACACTGAGATCAGTGGCACTGAGCGTGTCATAAGCACTGATGTCATGATGCTGCACTGCTGAGCCCGTCGATAACAACAAAAATTTCTTTCATAAGGCACTAAAAATCACTTTTACCATTTTTTTTTTTTACCTACCATACAGCTCTTTAGAAAAAGAATAAAAATATTCCAGGGTGCTAAAAACCACATGATGTGAGAAGTGTGGTCATGTGCATCAAACCTCCTCTTCCAGGACAAACTGTAAACTGCTTGATCAGACATTGACTGTACTGCATAAGTTTAAATTTCTCTTCATCACAACAGAGCCTATTTTGTTTCATAGTACACTGCACGAAACAGGTTGCTTGACTATTGGTCTGTGTGTGCTTGTCTGTCTGTCTGTCTGTGATAATCATGTTTGTTTTTGTTTCTGTGTATGTTCACACACAAAAACATAGCATAACTATGCATAAATTGCAAGGTGCTGGTATACCAAGCTGTCAAGATATGTATCAAGTGTGTCAACAGTTGCTAGGGTGTGAAAATAAGCATGAGCAATGACCTCAAATGCCTGCATTGTATTGATAGTGTCTGACTGATCGATTCATGTATGCCTGCATACTGTAAAAGTGGAAATTTTCGCGCATTTCGCGCAACGAGAAACTAACGCGAAAATAAAAGCACGCGAATATGTTTGCATGCTGTATGTTCCTGCAGTTGACGTCTTGATTCTGCGGAATTAAAAACACACCAAACTCTTCTTATCCGGCCGAGCGCGAAAAATTAGTCACGAGAAAATATCCACTTTTACAGTATACCACAAAAAATGAAAATATTCAATAACTTCAAGGTGAAGGTCAAGAATGAAGTATTCTTACCCCCTCAGGAGGCCGTTCTACAAGAGCACGGTAAAAACAGGTTGTCTGAGGGTACAGCGCCATCACAAGCTGTATAAGTGTGAATAGATAAAGAGAATTACATGCCAGAAAAATCCACACAGGAAAATATAAAAAATATTATACATCATGACATTCCAGTTAAGTTGTACTTTGCAAGTGTCAAGAGTCTAGTTTTCATTGTCATATATGATAGTGCACAAAGTAATTTGAGTCTCAAGTAACATACCACAGGCACCACAGCAATGACATACATGGCTATCATTACACTGTACTGCATACATCTCTGCCACTCCTGCCCTTGCTATGAACATCTAAGCTCTCATTCCACTGTGACAGATTATAGTTACATACTAGTATTACAAATACATAATTATCTACATACATTCGCAACCCAAACCCTGATCCAAATTCCGTTCTTACAGTGCCTTTCTTGAACAGAGCATCTGGGTTGCTCTCTGGATTTGCTTTCATGAGCGGCAATGGAACTATCCTCCGGCGTGACAAGAGATGTCTCCTGGAAAAAGACCAAAGTAACATAGAACACTTTCATACAAAAGAAAAATTCGTTTTGTAATCACTGTTTTTTATAATCATGAATCTTGATTGTAGTCTTGATTTGAGTTACACAACGTTCAGGCGCTTGAATGTGAAAAAGGTAATGTAAAGCTCTTCTAGATGATAGAAAAACCTCTCCTGTAATCAGATTTATAAATTCCCGTTGAATGTAATCTTGATTTAAGTTTTGGAAGCACCAGACCTGTCAATCAAACTCACAAAGTGCATGCTATCAAGTGCAGATCAGGTTGATTGCATTTACATTTTGCCCGGTCTCTGGTAAGAAGTGAATGAAGGGTTGAACTCGGCTCTTTGAAGGTCAAGTCTTTAATATAAAAACTGCGCATCAAGAATTGAAAACACTTCAAATTTGCAAATCAAGATTCTAAACTCAAGATTACAACAATTTGTTTTCAGATGCAAGAAATTCCTGGTTACAATCATGATTCTTCTAATAGGGATTCTTCTAAAAGGGATTACAATCATGATTACACAACATATTTTTCTACCATCTGTAAGGGGGGTCTGGGGCAATTACCCAGGACCCTTCCCCTGAGCCTAACCCTAATCCTCATCCTGAACCTAATCCTAACCCTAACCCCAACTCTAACCCTAAAAGCCAACCCTGACCATAATCTCTACTCTAACTTTATTATCAATATTAATAACCGGTATTTAGCTGGGGGGTAATTGCCCTCAGGGATTATGAACCAATATTACATTAAGATTTACTGGCATTCAAATAAAAGATGGACCACTTGCATTTGCAATGGCAAATCTGCTGCTTACACAGATAAACTTTATGTTGTATCTACATATTTCCCTCACTTGTTCCTTTTGTCATGTCATCCAAGCATTTCAGAGAAATGTTCATAAAATTTCACTTGGTCTTTGACTTAGGGAGTTTAAGCTGACTTGCAATAACTATAGTACGTATTCAAAGTACCAATTACTGTACCATCTCATTTTCTATGGTCAAGTCATGCATACATTCACAGTAATCTTACCAAAATTGTTCTTTAGTTACTCTGGCAAAAAAATCACTAATAATAATAATAATAATAATAATAATAATAATAATAATGATAATAATAATAATAATAACAATAATAATAACAATAATAATAACAATGATAATAATAATGATAATAATAATAATAATAATAATAATAATAATAATAATAATGATAATAATAATAATAATAATAATAATAATAATAATCAGTCACCACTAGCACACCTCCCACTTCACAATCAAAGAAAAATACATTTTGAGAATACTGTACAGCTCTGTCTTATGCAAAATGCAAGATAATGATCAACTGTTCAAACATACTCTTTTCCCTCTTCATCGATGTCATCCACTTCATATTTGTTAGTGCTGGAGTTGAAGGATATGACTTCCGCCAGAATCCAGTTCTCATCGCCGTCGCTGCCTCGAACTCTGGCCGCCACGTAGTCTCCTGGTTTACATACATAGTTTGACTCTGCCGGAACTGATCCACATAAATGAGGTGGTTTTCTGAGGAGACACAGAGCAAAAAATGAAAAGATGAGTTTATGCAGCATTTTCAAGATTGGTACAAACTAGTGCTGCAATACCTCCATTATCTGACATCCATACAAATGTGACAATAAGTTCCAAGTTGATTACCAAATATAGAAAAATAGATAGCAGGTACCAAAATCTTTAATTCCAGATGCCCATCTTAAATACTACATTTTATTTACAGTGGGCTAGGGTTACGTCTTGCCTGGATTTTGGAACTTTCCTTTCATATGCTGCAAACAATGTGGTCATACACATGGGAAAATATGACATCATACAAGTTGACTCACTCATTTTCAGTTCGCCCTATCCAGAGAGGGAGTGTCATGGCAGTCTGCTGCAGCATGTTCATTAAGACCCCACGCCTCATGATCTTGCGAGGTCCATCCGTGTCAGAAAAATGGCCAGCGTTCCTTGCCTGGAGACGCTGTTCATTTCGTAACGTTTTGATGGCATTAATCTTGTCCAGCGATTTCCTCAAACATCTTGGGGCAAAACAGACAGACAAACTATGGGTGAGACGATGTACGAGCAAGTTGCATAGGATTGGCTAGGGCGTGAAGTGAAATGCAAGATACTGGTATAGAACACTGAGATATACAATTAAAAGTATTACATCTATGGAGTGAAATAATTGTTCAGTCCAGCAAGAGCTGAATTTCAACTCGTACAACATTTATAACAACAACAACAAAAATTCTTGTAATCTGTCTTGCTGGATAGACACTTCAAGTATAATTGATCAGGACTTTAAGGTCTCCAACAAATAAGATGTGCTCAACTAAGATCTCTCGATCATGTTGTTTACATGTAAATGCAATTTCTCACCAAAACTTTGCAAGATTGAGATATGGGAACTTCTGGGCCTTTAGTGCTTTCATTGGGCGATCCATTACAGTGTAATAAAAGTCTGACTCATGAGTCAAATGCGGCTCTTGGAATTGTTCTTACTCAGCTTCTGTTTCAGCATCCGTAAGTGCTGTCTGGTAGAGGCTACGTAGTTTTGCACGGTAGTACGACGATATCTTCTGCTCTTGATGCACTCTCTCCTGAATCTTTGAAATGTTGCTGAGGTTGCTATCACTTTTATTTTTGCACTGAAACAAGACCGATAAAAAAGAGAGACAACATTCCTGCAATATTCTGCCAGTTTCCACATTGACAGGCAGACAGCACACAGATACACATCTCATCCATAGGTCATATGACATCTTATCTCAAGTCTGAAGATCAGATATCAACCCTCTGTTCACGGGAAGTGGATGTGTCCTGTAATACATTATAAGAAATTCCAATATCATAAAGGCAAGGGGTTGAAGGCCAGCCCTGACACTAGTTTGCAGGCACAAACCCTTGTTGGATGTAAAGGAGTCTGCGCCAAGACTACTACTACTACTACTACATGCACCACTGGCACTGCAGCCTCTTCCAACAAGGAGAAGCTACAGTACAGGGCCTATGGGACAGTGACAATGCTGCATGTAGTTGTCTTAGCGCAGACTCCTTCACGACCAACAAGGGTTTGTGCCTGCAAACTACCCTGACACAATGCCATGGAAGATAAGTCTGAAATAAGCCATGACTAAAAAAAACAAAACACAACAAAACAAAAAACAAAACTGGCATGCCTGAAGAAAGCAATGCACTTAGACTCGTTCAAATAAGTGTAATGATTACACAGAATTAAAAAAACAAACAAACATGGTTTCATTGTCTTCAGTCATACCTCTGAAAAGTCTCTCTGTGCTTGTCAATGCCATCATTATAATCATTTGCTCCTTGCAGAATTTTCTCACTAGCGAATGAGGTAACAGACCAGTTTGTCTGCAAGACATCACAGGGATGGTCATAATAATGTACATACAGAGGTTTACACATCAAAGTGTGAAGAATGAGATCGTAACAGGTGTGCATGTACCCATCTGTATTTCATGTAAAATCCCTGACCACTTTTGCCACATGTGGCACATACAATTTTCTCTGTATGCTACTAACCTGATGGGTGTCTCTAACAAGGCGATAAAGTTCAGCTAACATATCCTGGATGGATGATGTGCTGTCACTCATGCTGCTCTGCTTGGCAGCATCCTCTGTGCCCTCCTCCATGGGTTTGCCTTCACCTTCTGCCCCACTCCCCCCAGTCCAGTCTGACTGGGACGTCTGGCCCGGGGAGTCGGTGCTCTGCTGGTCTGGCGACAATGAGCTGGCCGAGTGAAGCTTGTCCCCTTTCCCAGGATTATGGGCACCCGCTGCCGAAGACTTGGTTCTCCGCATTTTCATGGGTGAAGTGCGCTTTCTACAAATCCAGTCCTCTTTAAAACCAATGCAAATTACAGAGTTAAACTTAACAAATCAACATCAAAATTAAATTTTTGAAGAAATGGTAATTCTTTGCTCAAGATTGTTAGATTTCTTTTGTCTTGAAATACTTCAAAGCTTAGTTCAGCAACAATAAATAGGTCCCTATGTTGTATGTGTATTGCAATCATATATGTAAGAGTGTGCACTGTACTACAATGGTTCAAGCGTAAAACACTTACAGTCCAAGAGCAAAATGCTAGCAAAACAAACAAAATAATGCCTCCGGCACCACTTCGTGGCGGAGGTATAAAAAAGTGGACATATCAGTATTAGGTGTGTCCAAGAAGTAAAGACAGAAAGTTGAAGGTGTAAGTCAGCTGCATTGACTGGAAATCTTCAATCGATAATACATATCATAGGTGTGTCCAAGAAGTAAAGACAGAAAGTTGAAGGTGTAAGTCAGCTGCATTGACTGGAAATCTTCAATCGATAATTGAAGACTAGCCAGAGGTAAGTATCCTTGGGCAAATGTTTAGAAAGTAATATTCTCATAACTTTCACGGCAAAATCAGCTTGTCCTCAGCAATATGGTATGCATGCACATTGGAGCACTGAGTAAAATTATAGCATTATTTATACATGCATTATAGTAAGGCACAGAGAAAAAAAAGGTATCATTTTGATATCAGCCTGTTCTCCATAGAAAAATGCAGGATGCATGGAACTATAGAGACTAGAGTAGAATAGTGAGTAGTGTTTACAGTCGTGTAGCATGTCGACCAACACTAACCACAGCTTTAGTATATTGGTACAGTTGTATATGTGGCCATGTGGCAATCTGCAAATATTATGGACTAAAAATCAAAAATGTGACGTGTCTTTGATGCATAGTATCTCTATTCATCAGTCAAGGTGCTCAGCTAGCTAGATAAAGAGTAATTTTATATCATCAACCAGCTATCTTTTTTGAGCCATGTCATGCCTACCTGCATTTAGTGCATGGCTGTGAAGCTGTGCATGTTTCACCAACCGTAACACTAACAGATGTTGGCAATCCAAATTTTCTCACCGAGAGTATGCGAGATTGAGACTGATGTCCCTCAGGAGTGAGAGTTGGCGAGACACAACAGTTCAATCATTGATTCATGATGTCGGATGATCATATTTTTTTCCTGTCTTTCGCTATCAATCATGATACACGATCTGTCACGAATCAAGCTGAGCCAGATTATTATCTTTAAGGTGAGCTACAATCTACATAATTACATGTCAACTAAATCATTTCTATCTAACTTCACATGCATGCTTAAACTGCCCAGAAAGAACACATTTGATAGGCGATGCCGCGCCGCGCCGCCACCCACAGTACCACACATATCACATATATGTCTACACACGACGGGGAGAGCGAGCCGGCTCCAGAGGGCTAGTGTCATTAGTGATACACTGTAGGGTTGGACCTACTACTCATCGACCGCCTAATGTTTATTTGCTTGATAAGAATATTTAACACTGAAATTCACGTAAAAAACTTGACCTACGTGATTGAGAAAATCCAGCTCTATCAAATGCCGTTGTTCCCTTTTCGATTCGAAGTTTCAGTGCAAAAATATCGCCGACGAACTCGCGTGGCCTAGTTTCAGCTCCCCGCGGTAAATCGCGTTATTAGGATCGACCGCTGTTTTTGCATTGACAATGCACGCAAACAGAGTTGTATTGAACACCGTGTTGTATGAAGCTTTTTAGAAGCCCTTTAGAAACTTCCATAGACATTACATTGTGCCCTCATTACGATTCGGTGAAAATATTCATTCGAAATTTTGTCCTTGATCAAGATTTTGTTGATTAAAACCATTAATGAACAGTGAATTATTGCGTTTTCCCACTGCACACCATCCTCTTCTTACATTCAAAGCCAATCCATTTTTATGTGCTTTGCACGCAGAGAAGTGCGTACTACGTGTTCAGTGCGCGAATTATACGCGGTCGGTTTAAAAGAAGGTGGTCGATATCAGCTGATATGTAGTAGGGCTACCATACTAGATAGCATAAATGCCCAGCCACAATATCAATACATGGGACTACATCCATACATTCACACAGTCAAAGGCTCTACGCAAAAAGATGTTATAGAATAACGTCGTGGCGTTCATACTCGGATGTCAACGCAATCAATAAACTCAATATCTTCTCAAATATCAAACGATTTGCTTTTCGTTAATAAACACTCACCGATACATGAATTACAAGCAACCTTAGTTTGATCTACCACTCCGTTCGTAAAGTAAAGAGATGCAGTAGGCCAGTATTCGTTCGTGTTGTCCGCTCATGGATCATGAAGATCATGCTGCTGGTCGAATAAAAGAGAAAAAACAATAACAAAAACAGGTTTGACCGGTAGCGGTCAAAGTTCACTACATTGTACTGTGATTTTTAAGGCAGCAAATTGGCAAGCTGATATTTTCAACAAAAAAAAAAATAATAATGATAAATGCTAATAATAATACTGGTAGGCTAATTACAACATGAACGACCCCATTATGCCACCATACTGTTGATGGTACGCCCTACACATCACCAGAAAAAAGTGAATTAATCAATAAAACGAATACCTGGTACTTTAGCAGGTGAAATAATAGACAGTATTTTATATTGAAATAAATGAATAGATACGTAAATAGAACAGATAGACAACCACGGTGATAAGCATAATTGAATATGAAGACAAACAAAAGAGCAAATAGACCTACATTGGCCTAAGAAGTAAATTTAAAAAAAAAAAAATGGATGAATTTATTACTTGCCACTCATAGATGAGTAGAAGAATAAAAAATGAAGAACTGAAATGCGTTATTAATGAATTGAGATATCATAATCCTGAAAAGACGGATACCTCACTGTGATCATCTAATGAGATTTGACGAATGAAAATACAGACGAATTTACGTAGTAAAAATAACATCGCCCTAGTGCAAAGTTTTCTGAACTTAAAACAATAATTTTGAAAATGTTTATTCTTCATCTTCACAGAAAAACATATCATTTTGTCAAGATGTTGAAGCAAATCATGATCCAAGAACACAAGGAATTAAAGTTTCGGCAGGAGATTTATGGACCTATATCTGCCACGATACCGGTAATCGAAAATGATAGGGAAATGAGCATCGGGGGGGGGGGGGGGGGGGGGGGGTGGGGTGGGTGGGGTGGGCGGGGGGACTTAATTGAGCAGGGGGAGGGGGAGGGCACAGTGATGGCACCCCAGCCCCCTAATAAACCCCATCCCCACCTCTCGGGCGTCCTCTATTTTCCTGTAGGCCTAATAGACTCAGAGATTGGGATTCTCAATCAAGTGATGTGATCGGAAAATGAAAAATCCGCACGCAATAAATTCGGGGGTGTTTGTTTTATGGTTTCTTTGCTTGTTTGTTTACTTTTCTCCTGTGGTTTGTCGTCAGATTCTACCTTTCATGATATCCTAATGTAGTGTGAGAATACACAATCTGGGGACCGTTTCATGAAACTTTTTGTCAGTGATTTACACTGACAACTGTTAAAAGCTACTGAAATCCTTGCGTCTGATTGGAGGACAGCAAATTTGTCGGTGAAAACCTCCGACGAACTCGTTGATGAACCCCCCCCCCCCCCAGGTCATGTCACGAGTGATGTTTGGTCCGTGAGGCTATCCACTTCAATGACTTGGTGAAGAGTCACACGGAACGCGGAACAGATATGACCTACCTTCCATGACTGTGGCTATCGTTCCAGTTTATAGCGTATGTGTTACTTTTTTGTGATAAACAAGATCACTGACTAAATATTTTACCCAATGTGTGTGAACCATGCAGATCGTAGAATCTAAATCAATTCTGAAAATGCGAAAGCTTCCTCTTGTGTTGATGTGCGTGTGTTGTGTGTGTGTGTGTATGTGTGTGTGTGGGGGGGGGGGGGTGGGTGGGTGGCCGGGGGGTGTGGGGTCGAGAGCAGGTGGATGCGACCCTTAGCACACTCTTTCTCAAACCTCAGCTCGGTATATAGCCCTTTTAAGACTGGATTGACAATATCATTCCCAAAGGTGTGCATCAGATCATTTAATTTCACTTCTAAAAATGTAAAAGTTTCTTCGTACAGAGTGACAGAGATGACACACATGTAGAAGTGGCATTTAACCCATTCCATACTGAATTCCGTATTCCCCATATACTTAATACACAGGCCACCAGGTTTCCCTTATGGAACGGGTTAAAAAAGGTGACATATACGGCGATTTTTTTTTAAACTTTTATTTTGATGTAATTGAATCAAATATTAAAGGAGGCGTTGCGTCTGCCGAACAATAGTGAATTGTCAACATTCAAATGCAACCCCTTGAGAGATGTCCAAAGTTACCCCTATATAAATAGACCCTCACAGTCCGTTGAAAACATGCACTTTACAGCTCCATATATTAGGCTTACAGCTTTTCAAGTTTATTTTTTCTTATGTGCCTTTGAAGTCGTCAGGTCATTATTGTATAACTCGGACAGTTTTGTTTTCATAAAATCTCATGGAAATATAGAAGAATGATTGTTCTACAAAACTGGGATGCACATTAAAAAGCAACCCTGCAAGTTTAGTGCTCAAAGTCATACTTAAATGCCATGAGTAATGCGAACATTACGTTCCATCGGTACACGTTCCATTGAAAGACAAATTATTTTCATGAAATGTCATAGGAATGATAGAATAGACATTGCTTTATATAGATGGTGCAAGTAAAGACATCTTTGTCGGAGATGCAGTCCAAAGCTATCACCTGCATCTTTAAACATGAAGTATATAAATATATTACCAGTTAACGCGAATGTTGTTCCTAGCGATAGTTAACGAGTACGCCTATGGTGAGTTTTTTTTTTAATGGTCCCCGGAGAAATTCTTAAGACCATGTAATTTGCCCAAACAGAATGGCTGCCATAATATAATCATTTTTTTTTTAATGGGTATACTTCATGTAAATTCTCGACAGAAACACAAACAATTAAGCACTGATTTCATCCCATAGTGAGAAAGTGAAGGGGCTTGATAAAAAAGTTATAGGCCTACACATCATGTACATCCTATAGCATCCCACAATTTCATTAACATTCAAATTACTGACAAAAATTTGCATATTTTGCCAGTAATTTCTATGTTAATGAAATTGAGGGAGTATATCATATATCGGAGTTAACATCGAGCATGCGGATGCAGTAACATATATGTTTTCATTTTTTCTGCAGTTAGGACCAGACGCACCAGACTGGAAATATTATGGTGTTTCAATCTTTCATAGTTACAGATCCGCCCAGGTACTAGTACATATAGTCAGCGAATTATGAAGTGAATGAAACATAGTAATGAAACAGAATAATATGCAAATGAGGATCTGTGACACACATAAGAGGTTGAGATTTTATGAGATCTTTTATCTTTAATCTGCATTGGCTGTGCGAATCAGATTATGAACGACAAAAACAAACAAACAAACAAAGAAAAATCTCATCAAACTTAGTGGCTGTCAGTAAAAAAAAAAGAAAGAATGATTATACACTGATGCATACTAAATTCTCAAAGAGGCCTACCATTTTGCCTGTTGTATAAAATGCATTATAGGCCTATAGTTTGTATAGAAATTTTAATTCTGTTATAAAACTGTCAGGGATAACTAAACAATGATGTTGAAATTTTTCCAAGTATCGGAGATTACTGGAGCTAAATATGATAGACAACGTAATGTTTTCACCCACAAATAAAAATGCAACAACAACAAAAAACCCAAATTTTGGCGGATTTTCCATACTGCTTCTGGCTTCACTCACGGATTCTTCTCTTGTTGAGAGAATGACCACCGAGCTAGCTCAACTTCGGAGAGCACTGGGTGAGCGCACGAGCATGACCTGTGCGCGCGCTGTGCATGAAGCCATTCTAGTCCACCACAAATGAACAGGGAAACCCTACTCGAGCTGCTGGCGCGCAAGCAAGGCACAGTCATTGTACGCGGCCTGTACAATGATACAGTATACATGAAAGTACAGTCGAGACAGCGTAGAATCTTTGCTTCTGTACTACTATAAGGGCTGGTGCGGAGAGGGATCGGGCAAAGGATTGTGTGGAGGAGACATACAACATCATGGAGGCTCCAGGCGAAACTCCCTGGTATATAATGCCAAACTTTTTCGCAGGCTGCGTGTTTTGGCCAAGTACGTTTCACCTGACTTGGTACCTTTTTGAAAGATCTGGCAAATTTACTGAAACGCAGTCATGCGGTATGGCAATGCGGTGAGTACAGACCATGTCCATGATGAATAGGAATTAGGATATCAATTCGTAGGAAGGATGCGGATGAAGGAGGCATAGACTCGACCTAGGCAAGGGCAAGGCGGACTAGCTAGCTGAATACGTAAATATTAGATAGTCTAGACTCGGGCAGCGTTACTCGCATGTCTAATGAATTGTCCAGAATTTTTACTTCCATGAGGTGAAACGTGAAGTCCCTAGATGTTGCTTCCCGGGGCATGACGCCATAATGAGCTGAGCCGCTCCCGCTCATGCGCTGACCACTGTGTACTGTTGTTTATACGGCTGAGCTGAGGAAGGTGTGAGGTGCCCAGCCTCGGCGGTTCAGGCCGAGCGGAGCGGAGCGGAGCGGAGCGGTGGAAGATGTGTGTTACCCGACCAGTCGTCAGCGATGGGTGCGGCGGCCCATTCCATTGACTTGACTACCGGTACCGGTATATGAATAACGTTATGCTATTCTCGCATGAACAAAAAACCCCGGCAAACCCCTATTCAGCAGTAACTTACACTTTGTAATATGCTTGACAAAATGCAACATTGACGGCATGTCAAAAAACTCAAATGATGTCTAGAGCGACTAGACTTCTCTAAGTAGGTCTTTTGTCTATACAGATACAGTACTTATGTCATCATCACAGTCATGACTCTTGGAGTCTTGCAGTTGTACGGTAAAGCTTTATGACACTGACAGAGTCAACCATTCACTCTTGGTCCACAAGCTCCACTAAAGTATTTTACGGGATCAGAGGGCATACAGATAAATGGATCTGCAACTTCCTCACTGGCAGACGTCAAGCTGTGCTGTGGCGATAAATGCCATAATGGAACTCGTTACGGATCTCATTGATGTACAGTCTGGAATCCCGCAGCTGCCCAGGCCATTGACCGACAAGTATGTCTTAAATTCCGCGAAAAACCTCTTATTCATAATAATGACTTGGCTGGGTCAGTTTTTCGCTTCTTGAAAAGAAGCGAAAAACTGACCCAATGTCATTATTATGATTGAGAAGTTTTTCGCAGAATTAGACAATACTTGTCGATCAACCCAGGCCAGGCCAGTGTGCTGGGCCTGAGGCCATGTCTATTTCTTGTCTACATCAATGGCATACCAGAACTGCTCACCTTCAGTGTCAGGCTATTTGCAGACGACACAACAACATACTGTATGATGTAGGCCTACACTGTAGTTTAACTGCAAGCAACCAGGAGGCCATCCAGCAGAACTTGGATAAACTAACTGGTCGAATGGGAAAAGAAATGGGACATGCTATTCCACCCTTTTTTATAAGTGTGTTGCCCTGTCTGTTACCCATAAACGGAAGCCACTGTGGACAGAATACAAGCTCCATGGACACACGCTTGATGATAACTTTAACAGTGTGAAATATCTAGGAATCACCATCACATCAGATTTGATTTGGTCAGAGCACATCACCACAATCTGAAGACTCCTGGCTTCATCAGACGCAACCTCAAGGATCTCCTCGAGAAGGATTAAAAAGAGGTTGCATACAAGACCTATGTTCGTCCTATTATTGAATATGGCCATACCATCTGGGACATACCCGATCAGGATACTTGAGGGCTTTGAGGCTGTGCAGAGATGGGCAGCACGTTTTGTAATGCAGCGCTACACCAAGAGGAGCTGCAGTGGCCCTCTTGACTCTTGCAGACAGTTGCCAAATTGCACGCCGAGCAATGCTGTACATAAGATAATGCATAATCTTGCATATGTTGAAATGATCAAGGAACAGCTTCAACCACTCCCTATACGTCAAAGAAGAACTCACAACCATCAATACCTGGTCTCACCCAGCACAACTCCCTGTCACCAAAACTCCTTACCAAGAACCATCAAAGACTGGAACAGATTACAGTAAAAGGGGATATTTTCGCGCGACTAATTTTTCGCGCTTGGCCGGGTAAGAAGAGTTTCGCGTGTTTTTAATTCCGCGGAATCAAGACATGACGCACAGGAACATACGGCTAGCAAAAATATTCGCGTGATTTTATTTTCGTGGTAGTTTCTGGTTGCGCAAAATGTGCAAAAATTTTCACTTTTACAGTACCCCAGGAGGTGGTTGAGGCCAATACCATCAACAATTTGTATCACAAGCCTCGGCCCAAAAGTAGTTGCTGAGCACTCATTTTTCATTATTATTATTATTATTACTACAGTAAACCTCGGATAAGTCGACGTCGAGTGAGTCGAAAAACACTTAAGTCGAAGCAAAATAAAAAGTCCCGATTTTTCCCTATGTATTTTCTCAAGAAATATTTGGATAAGCCGAAGTACGAGAGTCGAATTTCGGCTGTGTCGAAGCAAAACATTCAGTCCCTTTTGTACAAAATACACGTAGTTTACATCGCTTGAGCCGAAGAAGATTTGTCTGGCATTCTCATTACATTTAAAGGAGAACAAAAAAATCGGCACGTCGCAGATCCCCGTCCCTGACCTGCTGCAGGTAAGCATGCACACTCAATATCTTACACCGTACCGCTCCGCACGCATGTCGAATAAATACGCATGTATACATGTATACACACAGCACATCAATCCATACTTTATCCATACACACAGAACATCCATACTTTATCCATGTCAAGCCAGAACTCCTTGGTCAACCAATCGCTGCTTTAATATTTAAGTGACAGGCCAAGTGGGCGGAGCTTGTTTGTGCGTGCCCGGCTGGCTGTACAGTTTTGTTCAATGGAGGTGGGATGGGCCTGGGAGAGTTTGTCTCAGGGTAGGTTGACAGAGATGGCTACCTATGTTGCACCATAGACGTAGCACATGCACATTGTCACATTAGCGCAGACATTCTCAAAACTACAGTTAACTACCAGTATTGATACAAATTCCATGTTCAATTTAGAACAAAATAAGAACATTATCTTCAAGAACAGACAAATTTGAATGCAAACACACACACGCACGCACACGCACACACACACACACGCACATGCATGCAAATGTACTATAATACATGTACATAACTGTGAGTCGAAAAAATATCGACTCTCGCGAGAGTCGAAGTTCACTTAAGTCGACGCATTTTTGTCAGTCCCGAGAGCTTCGACTCATGCGAGGTTTACTGTATTATTATTAATGGACTTGCCAGTTCATTGATTATTTATTTATTCACTTATTTGGATGATGATTTATTTCTGCAACTACATGTACTTGAACCCTCTGAAGACTTCACATAACTTAGACCTTGAAAGTGACAGAGTAGTCATCACGCAGAGTTCTCACAGACGAAGAAGAAGAAGAAGAAGAAGAAGAAGAAGACCCACGTGTAATAAAGACCCCTAGTTTGTTTGTTGGTTTGTTTTTAGATTTCTCTCCTGTGAAATACCCTCTTACTATTCCTACTAATTTGGCCTTTGATAATTATAGTACACTGCTGTAATGCCTGTTTTAATAATCATCCTTTTCCCACAGGCTTGTGTCCATCATCCATGCTGTGATGGCTTCGATAGTAGGAACCATCTCGGTAGCCAACACCTACAAGGACATCATTTATGATGAGTGAGTAATGTCCCATCATGGCATGCACAGTACATGTAGGCAATGCCCTAGAAATGCTGCTGAGTGTCAAATACATAATAATATAGAGCTCTACAGACATTTATGAGATTCGATTGTCAGTAAATCATCCAATATTGAGATTCCTTGTCATTCCTTAGATTGTGATGTTTGTTTGTTGTTTCCTTTTACTAGCTTGTGTAGTCAGGGAGGTGAGATGAAACTCACCTCCCTGGTGTACTTTGATGACTTTGACAGTTCCTGTACGATGTACTTGAAATATGGCTATTCTGCTGAAAATGTATCAGTGACATGATAGCTCTGTGCATATAATTATATGATATTGGATGGCCTTGAGATTAATACAAGGAAATATTGGACGAGCTATGCACAAATATTGGACGAGTCGAAGACGAGTCCAATATTTTGCTTAGCGAGTCCAATATTTCCTTGTATTAATCGAAAATAGGACATTCAATATCATCATTATTATCCTACAGAGGATTTTAGCAAAGAATGTTTTCACTTAGGCCTACCCTTTCTGTCTCCGACTCCGAGTGCTGTTCCTACTGTGTAGTGATCCTGACGTGGGGTATGGTACATGTACCGGTACACTCTTCAGTGCAAGTTAATCCACTTCAGTCTCTGATAAAACAGTGATCTATTAGCCAAGGTAGCCGTCATGTTACTGTTAGACCGATATCTAGCTAATTTAGACCAGAATTAGATGTATTTGTATCCGAGATCTGAGAAACAATTCACGTCACATCTACCGTAGATCGTGAAAGATCGAATTACTACTACCACAACTAGTCCTACTGTGCTGTATATAACGTACTTGTACACACGTACACGTACGTAAATGTACAGTAACTGTAATATGCATATCGCGCATGCAAATGGTCAATTCCATTGTGACTTATGGGACAAAGTGACAATTTTCGGCAATTTCAAACCAGTATTTTGAGAAAATAGTTGCATCAAATGCATTTTTCTCAGTTTATGGTTAGATCCATCATATCACAGTTTATGAAAACACCATACTTAGTTTGAAAAGTATCATTGCATTACGTACAGCAACGAAAAATTGCTGTTGTGACTTATGGGACATCTGAGGACCACCGTTTTTCACATGGGAAAGTAAGTTCTGAAATATTCTTACACACAGAGTCTCTGGAAAGATATTTTCTTTCCTGAATGTAGCAAAGGGTTGGTGCTTACCCTGAGCCAAGTGGTATGAATATCTACTCATTGGTACAGTAGCAGGATAGGGAAAACCAGCGTGACTGATGGGACACAAAAACGTGACTTATGGGACGCTATCAACTACCACATTTTGAAATTGAGAGAATGATATTTACTGATGCCAAAACAAGTTTTAGAACATCATAAAACCAATCTATGACCGAAGAACATTCAGAAAATAAGCCATCTGAGAATTACACAAGCTGTATTATGGTCATAATAGTGTATCAGAAATGATACATAAATTCTGCAAAAATTGGCAATTTTCATGAAAAATGAAGGTTTTTCGGACATAACTCCACTCCACGTTCACTGATGTTCACAAATGAGGTATCAAAATATCTGTTGTGAACGGCTGCTTTGAGTAAACAATACCAGATCATCTAATTAAGCTTCATTAATCATCTATACTCAATAGTTTGATTTTCATAAAATGCAACCTTTCCGTGGAATTGACCAAATGCAAGCGCAGCGGCGGCGGCCGGCCGGCTACATTATATCGCGCGCGGGCTATCTAGCAGTGCAGTAAACGCTGAGCATGCAGAGCTGCAGATCAATCGTCGCCTTGCGCCTGCATGCACAAAAAAAAATGCAACTTGTTTTCATCAAACCTAAATTTAACTTCCTGTTATGAAAGTGATATTTTGAAAAATTGTGTAAAAAACAATTTCAACTAATTGATATATGAAATTTGTTTGTATAAACACAGAATTTTAGAAGAAACGATATTCTAGTTAATTCATGATTGACCAATCACAGACGTTTTTACTTCATATTTCAGGTCATCTCGTATATATCTCAACCAATCACGGTGCAGTTTATAAAAAACTTTGGGGAATCCCCTCTTGCCCTCCAATATTTTAAATGTTGGTCGCCTCGGCCAAAATTATTGGTCGAGTACAACAAACCTTCTATGTGGGTCGGAGGTTATGAGGTGCGTCAACAAAATAACACTTGTATTTGGGCTCTAAAAATCCTCTGTATGGATAATAATGTACAGTATTTCCAAAGGCAGAGGGAATCAAGTCCTTCAGGAAGGTAAAGGAAGACTCAAATCCGTGCATTTTCTTAATAGAAAGTGTGAGTATACATTGTAGCTGTCAAGGTTCAAGACAGCAGTTAGAAGTCCCTTTTGAATTGTTGAAATACTGTTAATATCAAACTCCTCTAGCATTTCAATAAGCCCTTCACCGAGCTGCTGTCCATTTCACACTCTAAAACTTTTCTCCTGAAAGTTGTGCGCATAGAAATCAAGAAGATATTTACTAGCAACCAATAATTAATGGATTTTTTTTTTCTCATCACATTAAAAAAAAAAAGTTTCAGCCTTTTTATGTTTTAATTTTTCAGACAGCATGATATTATTGTAAAGTACCTGCCAATAATCATGATGTTTTATTGAGTCCTCTTTGAATGATATCTTTCCCAACTAGTCACTGGCTGCTGAATTTCTTCGCTGCGTTCGCCTACTCATACATGCCTTACGACACCTATGCCATGTTCCATGTGCACATCCGGGAGAAGAATCTGAACGAGGCCCCATTCTCCAAGCAGCTCACTGCATTTCTGAAAGGGTTGAAGCTCGAAGTGTTCCATCATGCCATCTCGACATTCCTCGGATACCCCATTATACTGGTAGGATAGAGGGCGAAAAACTCCTTTTTTCCCTTCATTTCAATGTCTTCTAAGCTCTTGAAAATTTTTGTAGTTAATGAGAATACAGGGCGAGAAAGAAAGTGTGCAAAGTCTGTTCTTTATGCCTGATGCATGAAATGGGAGTTAATCATTTTGCACAAACTTGATGGGCTAACAAAATGAAGTCCGGTTGAAATTCAGTGATTCAGAATTTTTTTTGTTTTTTGTTTTGTTTTCATCTCTGCATGTCCTAATGCCATGATATCCCTCCAAAACTGGTGCATGTGGAATTATTTTATTGAAAGAAAGGGTACCTAAACTAAAAAGAGTCTCTAAAATGCAGGTAATTCATGATATTTAAAGTCATCTCATTTCATTATTATATGATCCATCTTTTTGAACAAGAAGGCACATTGACATATGGTGTAAATTCGGATAAGATATTACTTTGATAAAGGGTGAAACACATCGACAGTAAATCATTGTATGTCTGAAAGCATCTCTGTGTGTTTAACTATGTTACATAATCATAGACAACAAACTTTACTAGAATTCAAATTGTTCTGCAACATTGGTCCAATTATTTTGCAAATTATTCATTCTTGTCATTTATTTGCCTTGAATACTTTGCAGCGTTATCGACACAACAAAGGAACTTTCATCGTGGGCTGTGTCTACATCACCGAATACAGTACTCCTTTTGTTAACTTCAGAAAGATCCTCATTAGGGTAAGCTTGAAATACAGTAGAACACAATCTCATGTGGTAGCTTCATCACTTCAAAGTTATTTTCTACACCATGCTCAAGTCGGCATCAAAAAGTTAAAAAAAAAAGACAAATTGAGTGATAAGTTTCATGAAATCAAGACCTAAATCTTCAGAGTTGTGGAATTACCTTTTGCAGGAAGTTATTATGCATGCATCAAGTCAGAATGCTAAGAGTCATGACTGAACAGTTATTGGGATAGTCACAATACATGTACATTCTACTAGTATCCTTTTACCTTTGATTAGAGCTCAGTGTGAATGCATTACTTCTTTGGAGAAAACAACTATCTCTCACTTGTAAAAAATGTTATTGTTGTTTTCCATGCAAGAGCAGGATGTGTCATATATCCCATGTAGATATGAATATGATGAAAGTATGCAGTCTGCTCTGTTTCTACAAAAAATTTGGAATATACTTTAATACCTTTTTCCCTTTCTGTTGGCTGTTTGCAGAATGGGTACGGCAGCTCTCTGGCTTTTGTCATCAACAATTTCATCGTCCTCATCACCTTTTTTGTTGTGCGTGTTGCCCTCTGGCCGACCATGTATGTCGTTTATGCCATCAACAAGGAGCTGACTTTAGAACAGGTGATAACCAGCATGCCCAGGGGCTGTCACATCGCCATGGTGATCGTTATGGTTCTCCAAACATCGTGGTTCGTGCTCTTTGCCCGGGGCTTCATCAAAACTTTGGTCAGCCCGAAGAAGACGTTGAAGAAAGAAGAGCCGATGGCAGCAGGAGAAGCCAATGGGTACGTGGATGTTAATGGTAAGAAAGTTGACTAGTTGAGGTGCAGCTGAAGAGACCAAGGGTTTCTAATTTATTCTTCCACTGCGGGGGACAAGCAATATTGACAGTTCATGCAGGAAGATTTGTCTGTAAAAATTGGTTGCTATTTTTCTAAAATCATGTGCGGTCAAAATCATACATAATTTTGTGTGGTACGGTACTCAGAATTATACAGGACTGATTGTGCCTCTGATGAGTCCCATGAATTGCCAGATCAGGGATTATATGATGAAGCAGACTGGTTCGTAGATGTGGTGTGATTATTAGTGTGCATTAATCATGGAAATGAATATGTTGTGCACTTTGACTGTCTACAATATATTTCATGTGAGTATGAATTAGTGTACTTTGTAGTTGCACTGTCTTGTGCTATTTTTATATGATACATTGTACCTTCTAAATGGGATACAGGGGCTGCACTCCTTTCTCTTTACTTAAAAAAAGAATAAGAATGAATTGGGGATACTTGTGTGGGGAATGTGAAGCTTTTGTGGAATATGTAACCTGATATTGGCCAAACTGTGAAGGAAGCATGTGTCTAGTGCCATGTGAAAATATTTTACATTGAAATATTTACAGATGTCGGTTTCATCCTCATTGAGAAAATTGATTTATTGGTTGATCCCTCTTCATGCCCATGAATTGTCCAAAATGTGGACATGATTGGCAAATTACATCTTAATGTAATCAGTGAGGTGGTGACTTTCCTTCAAGCAAACCAAGAAAGCTTTTTCTATGTTGCAATTATATTTCACTAGGAATAATGGGAAGAAATATGCCTGCAGTACATGTAGTTGTTTGATCTTTGAAGGATTTCTGAACTATAGGCTCCTTCTTCGTGGAAGTTCTGCCCATAGTCTTCATCAGTATATATGTGGTACAGTACATGTAAATGTGACATTGCTAATTTTGAAACTTTCCAAGGTCAATTGATATCAAAATTTAAAAAAACACTAATCTTGTGCAGCTTGAGACATTCTCATCCAAATTTGTATGAAAATATTAAAAGATGTTCACACAATATAAAGCTTTGTGTGTCTTTTTATATCTACTATTACCCTACAGTAATTGTACCATCAAAATGTAATTCACTTTACTGATAGTTATAATGCTAATTCAAAATTGCATTTGAAGTCATTAAGCATACCATTGATTTTTTCAGATGGCAGGAAAAGCAATTTATGAATGATACTACAAAATGTATACTAAGTCGAAGTGGACATACACTGTACAATATGTATCTTGTAAGTTTGATGATTGGCTGCGAAGAATTGCAAAGAAAAGGAAAGAAATATGAGTGTGCTACCTTATCAAAGTATGCTCATTGTAGGTTAATATACTCTTAATTGATAGTATAACTTCATGATTGATTTAATCTTCTTTAGCACTTTGTGATTGTGATTATAATGTTTTTAGGCATTCATATCTGAGCATGGTTTGCCTGTTTAGTTTTTTATTTTATGCCTTTGCTATGATGCTAGAGACCATAGTCAACCGCACAACCATACATTGTAAATTTGTTCTAGTTTTCACTCTAAAACTTTATTCGAAAATAAAACTTACTCTAAAATTTTATTCTGTATTGAAGATAGTCATGAATAAACCAATTACTATTAAAGGGGATGGCAAGTAACTGATCAGTGGGAATTAGTTGAAATGCTGGGGGGATGACTGTTCCAATCCTTGTGGGATCCATTTAAGAGTACATTATCTATCTATTGTTGTGTGAAAATTATTTGCTTCAGATTGGTCTCATTTTTAAGTAATGTGCAGTTCAGTGTTTCCAGGTTAGCATGACTCTACAGTGTTGTCCCGACAATGAGTATAATACTCTTAAATGGATCCCACAAGGATTGGAACAATCATCCCCCGGCATTCCCACTGATTCCCACTGATCAGTTACTAGCCATCCCCTTTGAACTAAGAAGTAGATTTTGCACCACCACCAGATTTGAATCATTGTTAAGACAATTGTCATTCATGTGGCTTTGCTTTGAAGTACTAGGAGAAGTTTTCATGGACCAAATATGCACTGTTTGAATATTTGTACTTTGAAATGTGGCTTTTGCGACATCATCTACATTGTAGATGTAGTGACAGAAAGAGCTGGGAATAATGATTGGTACAGCGTGGTAAACATTACATGTAGACTAAAATCACCAAGTTGCAGTTGACACATGTTCTTTTTGTTTGTGTGGAGTCACATTCGTTGAAGGATTTGTAAGAAACACATGCACATAATGAATAGTTACTAGAGTATCAAATGTTGATTTCCACTGAAGTCAGAAAGAAAGACACACACACACACACACACACACACACACACACACACGCACAAACACACACAAAGGATGTAGAGAACAAACTTTGCTTATCTTGAAATTTGATGCATCATGCAGTAGTGGTTATAAGCGTACAATCTCAAGGAGATTTTGATAATACAGAGCTGTTCCGTAATCCAAGGACTGTACATACCTCTGCATTTGTAGACCTTTTGTTTGTAATGGACTAAAGTTGTGAGATTATTTATGTGTTTTTTTTCCCCTAGTCTTTGGATGTGTCTTTTTTAATTTGATGGAGTTTTATCTCACCTTTTATAATGCTTATGTGGTAGTATTTTTTCCCCCACGGTGTTAACTGATTTGTTGATATAATCTTGCACCCTTGCACCTTGTAGTTGTATTCTTTTCCTCATTTAACTGTTTTCTTTGATGTACAATGTTTGTCTTTTAAAGGTTACATTCCATATGCACGGGTAACAGGATTCCAAGAAAGTGCTCTTTTTTTGGTCCCATGGATGCAGACATTGCTTATATGCAGAGAAATGAAGCACCGTTCAGTTTAATCAACAGTCATAGGCAAGGGGCCTTGAAAAATCATAATCATAATCATAATCATAATCATAATCATAATCATAATACAGGAAGATGAATAATGGTCTGAACCTGAATTCTACACTTGATGCCATCAATGGCTTGAAAGATATACATATGAACTGCATGATCATTGTCTCTGTATAATGTGAGAAAAAAAAAATGTAAGTTTCAAACAGGGATCTCATTTTCAGTGTCAGATTGATGTTGTAAGCCCTTTTTCAGTTTCAGATTGTTGCACAGGATATCAGCTGATTTATTTTTGTATTTATGTAGTTATTTTATGTTTATTTATTTGTTTAGTCATTTATTTAGTCATTTATTTATTTAATATTTATTTGTTTATTTGCTCACATTTTTTTCAATTACGGGAGTACTCACCCATACTGGCAAGGGCTTACAACTTGGTTGCACATGTGCCCTATTGTCGACTGTCTTGTTGTAGTGCTCCTGCCCTTGGAGTTTAATATGTGTTTTTGATACAGATAGGTACAGAATGGACATCCAGCTGAGTTAAAACTGAAACAGTTTTGAGAGATCATGTTATGTAATTGTCACCGTTTTGGAACTATATACATGTACATTGTACACTCTATGATGCTTTATACTAGGAATAACAGAGGAAAAATCACAACTGATATGCTGTATACCTCTTTTACAAGGGAGATGTGAGGTGAAATTTGTGCACATTACCCCCTAGTGTTTCCTGTAGGATGTTGTTTTTCCTTTGTATTCTTTGCCTTGAATATTTCCTGTAATTGCTACCTTTTTTGGTCTTATCTTTCTTGTATGTGTGTCCTATTTTATAAATTTCATTTTTCTCTTTGTAGTGAGAGGAGATATGAATCCTCATCTTTTCAGTACATGACTTCTTAATTTCCTAATTTTCAATCCACAATAGCCACAATTATTGAAAACTGCAATTTTGTTGCCTCCAATTTTCTCTTTGTATCTTTTCTAAGTGTCCGACTCTCACAGCTTGAGAGAATACAGGTTCTTGGAGCAAGATATACTATTTTTTTTTTTTGAATGGGATACATGCTAATAACTCACAATGGGAAGGTTCAGAAAAAGAGGATTATTTGTTGTTGTTTTTTGTCCAGATGGAGAAGAAATTTAACTTATTCTTCTATTGATATCATTTTCTTTTATCATACTGGTAACATTTGCTATAATGCAGGCCGTGGTATCCTCCTAAATACGTGTATTTTGCCTGTTTTATGCAAGTTGCTTGACTGCAGCAATATAAGCTTAGTACAAATAAAGGGCAGAATGTATGCAACATTTTCAATGTCATATTGTATTTAAAGAAAAAAGAATGGAAAAAAATGATGAGATCTTTGCCCAACAGAGTGCATGTGCTGCTGAATCTTACTTTTAATGTTTTTACAGCTATTGTAACAATCATAAATATGTCAGTGTGTAGACATCCCCCTAATTTTTCTATTTACTCCATCAATGAATTATTTCCTGAAATTTGAAGTGTAATCTTAATTATATGATATGTGATTGGTATTTTATTCAATATAATTGCAGTGATGGTTTATCAATATCTGTGTGATGCAAGTAAAGGTATGAGTTCATTCATTTTTTCCTCTTTAGAAATACCATGCTGGCATAAACAATACATTCAATCCTTCTGCTTTTTAGATATTGTTCCCTGGAAAGAGAAGAGCATTTCTATTGGTGTGTATATGTATGTGTATGATTGATATATTGGTGCAGAACAAAATATTATACAAAGAGTAGCACTTTATTGATTGTGTGAGGTTTTATGTGAAGGAATGTTTTTGATGTCAACTTGGGCGAAGATAGAAATAATATGCCATTTAAAAATATGTTTGTAAAATTTTTGTAATCAGGTTGATGCTGTGTACACCAATTACAGTGCAAATTCACATAATGTGTGTACATACACATTCAAAGCAACTTTCAATGACTTTATCAGTTTGTTGAAGGAAAAAACGGTGTGATAATTCACAGTATCTTTGAAGTGTTTGTGTAATTAGGTTGATGCTGGCATACCAAATCTGTAATAGATGTACACATTCAGAAGAGTTACCGCGACTTCAAGTGACTTGATCTGTTTGAAGGTAGAAATCATGTGGGGATTCACAGTATCTTTGAAGTATTTGTGTAGTTGGGTTTATTATGCTTTGCATATGTATTGTTCAAATTCCTGTAATCAGTGTACACATATCAGAAGAGTCACATTGACAGTCACTGTAGGTGACCTTGATATACTGCCAGCCTTTTGTGGAGTGTGTGGAAAGGAGGAATGAGAAAATAAGAGAAACAAATGATCAAGTCAGCAACTGCATTTATATAGATCATGTCCTTCGGACACTGACCTTATCGCACCGACCTCGTTGACTCCTACATATACCTGGTCTAATAGCAGACTGGTACTTGCAGTGTAAACAACCAGTTCATTGTCAGCACTATGTAGTGTACCTATCTGTAGTTTAGATTGTATGATGTTTGATAACTAACGATTGTTTTCTCTTCTTCTTTTTTTTTTCTCTCTCAAATCAGGGTTACAGTTTAAAGCCTGCAAAAACGCATGAAAAGCAAGCTCACAATATGTTTACCTTGTCTCAAATTGATATTTTTTTCTTCCTGTCCTGATGTCAAATCTTTCTTCTTCTTCTTTTTTTTTTGTGTGGAAATGTCATTTTGTGTGTTGCACCCATGAGTATTAATTTTGTTGTGAAATTGAATTGATTGATAAGTTTGATCAACAAAAGACCATCAATATAATATATTACGTGAAGACATTCCATGGTGTCTGTGTCTTATTGATGTAGATTGTGTGACCAAGGAAGATTAAAAGAATCTATAGTCACAAGTATCTGTATAATCCCTGTGAACTCCTGTTCAATGCCGCCACTCAAAAATGTTTGAAGTATATGTATGTGGCAAACTGGCTTTGGCTCAGAGGTAGGAAGACAATGGATTCATGTCTAATTGCATAGTAGCCAGCCAGCCAGTAAGGTGTGTCATTATGATGATTGGTAATTACACTAGATAATAGGTAGTTACTTTTTGGCCATCGCTACTCATGAAATATGAGCGATACAAAATGATAAAGGTGGGAGGATGCCCGAATAGAAATTGCACAAAAATTGATTGCATAAAGATTAAAATTACTTGAATGGGCATGTCCGACCACTCCTGACATATTGATTTATGAAGAGCTATTCTCGAATATTATTTCATATCA
This sequence comes from Diadema antillarum, assembly GCF_040938485.1. NCBI lineage: Eukaryota > Metazoa > Echinodermata > Echinoidea > Diadematoida > Diadematidae > Diadema > Diadema antillarum. Next base: position 83,961 of record NW_027271504.1, read on the forward strand.
GTTTCATTTGGCGGAATGTCAGAAGAGTGATGAATTTGGCTTTGAAGTGGTGTATGATTTCAAACACTTTCACAACATGCAGCTGTAAGACACTCTTTTGCAGGTATTTCTGGATGGGATTGACTTTAATTCAGGGGAAATTTCCTGTGTGTTCAATTAGAATGAAGCTTTTAGTTGAAACTTACTAATTCTAGCACAGGCATCATATGCACCCTAGCATATAAATCACAGTGTATGCCCATGATTTTTATGGCTATTTCTCAAATTAGTGATTATACGTCTATGAAAAGTAAATTTGTCAGTCAGCTGCAATACAAACAGCGCGATATGAGAATTATTCATTTGAATTGCATGAGCAGAGTTGACCAGTTGTCTTTGAAAAAAAAAAAGAATCCCCACCATTAAAGTGGGAAGCAACATCTGACTTGTTCATTCTTCATGTATTTTTTACACTATACACAATGTACATGTATCTGCAACCTCTGTAAATTATCACAGTTTTGATGTTTCAAAACTTAACCGTTTTGAATTAGGGCATACAAATATAATATTGTAATTTAGTTTTTTTTTTCTTTGTTTCCTTTCTGAAGCATCAATGACTTCTATTCACGTAAGATTAATTTCAGAGTGGTACATTTCACACACTTTCATGAAATGCTGAATTGGAATGAATGCTTTCAGCACAGTGAAGTCTATTTTGGTTTTTAAATTTTCATCACGCCCTCTACGTTGTCATGCTACTAATGAAGGACAGCTGCAGCTGCGATCGAGGAGCTCAGCTATTTTTTTTTTTTTTTTTATACATTGTATGGTAGGGCTTACGTTCGTACGTGATACGATTTGTGTTTTCCTATCTAGAGACGCATTTCATAAGTTTACCATAGTGAATATGAAATGCGTCTCTAGACAGGAAAAACACAAATGTAATATGTATGTACACGCGGAAACGGGGGAGAGCGTCACTCCCCAACCACCACCACTCAGGTGGTCATCTGTGCCACATATACGCGTTCCCGATTTTTCGAGAAAAAGGGTATATGGATTGATATTTCTAGGGGCTCAATTTGGGGGAAAAATCCCGAAAAATCGTTGAATTAGGAGATCTATCAGTATTTTTTCCAAAATCATTTTTCATTATGGGTAGTTTTTAAATCTTCCCCAAGCAATCCTGCAGAAATAGGGTCTCGAAAAGGTTAGTTTCTCCCCCCCCCCCCTTCCTTCTATCACCACCTAAAACTAAACTGCTTTTTAATTATGGAACAAGCATACAACCGTATTTTGTTTGGTTGACCGCCCGCTGAGTGAAAGGGGGGGGGGGTCATTAAACAGCCGTCATGCTTACCGCGAGTAAAAATTAGGTCTTATCTGTACACACTACAGTATGACTTTTTACAGTCTCACTGCTGTACCAATGTCACCAAATAAAGTCGAAATAAAGAAAAAATCACTAAACTACTGAGAATATTATCGTGGTGCTAAAAAAGAAACATGCTTCTGAGGAAGTAAAGACATAATGATCGGAAATGACAGTAGGCGATCGAGGCTTCAAGTTTACTGCATGCATGACATTAATTGGATACGTTTTCAGAGAATCCAACCAGGGATCAGTATAAAATTAACAAAAATGGTGGAAAGTATCTCGTCCAACCCCCAAGGCCTGAGAAGATGGCACACTTGTAAGAAGCATTGTTATTGAAGCGATCCTCGTAGGGGTAGCAATAACATTATAAAGGTGTACTTATCTCAAAGAGATTGGCAAATAATTGGTGCCAACACGTCCGGTTTTGTAACCATTCACACATGCCCCTGCCACGACGCACTATACACACGCAGGTGGCTTCAACAGAGAGTGAAGTATAGAAACGTGGAGAGAAAGCTTCAGTGAAGAAGACAAAGAAAAGAAAGAAAAATAAAGGAATAAAGAAAAGAGTTGCGAAAGTAGTAAAGAAAGAAGCTCAAGAAAGACGAGTATAGGTATAGTGGCTGGAGTGGCGCAATGAACCCTTTGCCGGAAGTCAGTATTTCTACGACTTCCTGCAATAACATCCCGAGCCTGCCGGATAAACGACTCATGTAGGTGCCCTTTCTAAACACGTTCACCCAGCGCCCATTCATTAGCCATATCGTCTATTGAAACGCCTTATTACTGTATATTCAAGAGGAAGAGAAATAAAATGGCAAGTCGCGTATAGCTTGCTTTGTTGTGAAAGCCCTTTCCCAGACCTCAAGAGCCAAATCCATTCACTACCTCTCGAAAACGGGAAATGCGTGACCTTATTACATGTCTGCAAACATGACAAGAGTCTTGCAGGAACCACGATGGTATTAGAGCCTTACAGAATCATCCAGATTGCCGACAAATTTTGGAAGTGTGTTGTGATACTGTCATAATCATAAGAACAGCACGCATTTGAAATTCACCCCTCACCATATATATAACCGGATTGGCAATTGGCACTGGCCAGCTCGGTTTTGTATTTTTGATTATACAATCCCTCTTCCAGTTTCTGTACAAAGAATGATCCAAGTGTCCAGGCAATGTATATACCTTGAATATAAAAGCTATATGATATCTGTGCTTCTTGACTTGTAAGTACATAATAAACCACGATTTGTCCGATGGCCTTCACCCTATATCCTCCGTCCATTCTCTTCGGACTCACGACAGACAGACTCAGACACACAAACACACACACACACACACACACACACACACACACACACACACACACACACACACACACACACACACATTAATGTACCTCCAGGGCCACACAAGGAGGGTTAATGAAGAGCACCCAGAAAAGATGTGCCATGGCATGATGAAAAGTATAATAGGCATCGTATCAATACACATTCTCAATAGTCGAAACTTTGCAGAATTGTGATTGCAATCTTCACTGCAATTGCTATAGGTAAGCCCTATCGTTTAATAAATAATACGTATGTATTTTTATCTTATTGCCTTGTAAACTTAATTTGTAAATTCAGTTTTAATGGTGTCATATTTTGGATCAAAGTTATTGTACAATCTATAGTGATTAGTTGAAAGAGCGTCATTTTTTTGTGTGTATATTTTCAACTATTTCAATATGTTGGCCTGTTTGACATTCTCGGTAAACTGTAAAATGAGCTATAGGTCACAAAGCAATAATCATTTTGAGATCGCGCGCTGCTTAGTACTGCCACTTGGTAAAAATATCGCAAAGCAAATGTGACATCACACAGCAATTCTGACTTCACGCGCTACTTCGTACGTCACTTGGTGAAATGTCATAAAGCAATTTTGTCATCTCGCGCTGCTTCGCACGGCCACTTTGTAAATAATGTCTCGGAGCAAGTGTGACATCACAAAGCAAATGCGACATCACGCCGTGCTTCGTACGACCCTAACGCAAACTCTAACCCAAACTTTAGTCTTGTTAATAACTCATTGTCACTAACCATGTAGTATTTAGCCGGGAGGTAATCGCACTTCGGGGGGGGGGGGGGGGGGGGGGGAGGGAGGGAGTTGCCCTCATACGGTCACTGTAGAATCCGTCCTCAACATATATCCACTACACATCTCGACTTATTTTCCCCTTTACTTCCTTTGATTAGATTTTTAATCCAAAGTATAGGACAAGTATAACGTGCCTAATTTCGAGTTTCTGGTTAAAACTGTGCGCCTCGGTGCCTCGAATATTTCTATTAAAAGGTCGGACTTACCCTTTGTTAGGACCACCTAAAATTTGTTTTACTAAGGTAAGTTGCTTTGGATATCTCAGCCATTTCAAAGCCGATTTCCATCAAATAAACTTTGAATTCCTCTTAGAATTGTATAATTATGCTCTTTGGTAGTCCATAATTGGTTTCTAAATATCTCACAAAACGTTAAACTAACTATGCATCCCCCATCTCAATCAAAACAAAACAATAGCATCCCCTTTACGCAACTATAGTCAGAATCTCAGCGACAGAACAGAGGATATAATACAAACATAATATAACATTACATAGCATAACATGACATAACATGACATGACATGACATGACATGACATGACATGACGTGACATAACATGACATAACATGACATGACATGACATGACATGACATCACATCACATGACATGACATGACATGACATGACATGACATGACATGACATGACACCACATGACACCACATGACATAACATGACATGACATGACATGACATCACATGACATGACATGACATGACATGACATGACATGACATCACATGACATGACATCACATCACATCACATGACATGACATGACATGACATGACATGACACCACATGACATGACATGACATAACATGACATTATGCCCGAGGTTCGAGTCCTCGTATATCTAACTGATCACTATTCTGAAGTTATACAACCAAGAATGACGTCATATTTCAGATTTCAATGACAGAAACATTGAATTTTCGTCATTTTTTTTTTGTACACGATCAATGGAAATTGTGAGGGTATGACATGGTTAGCTCACTCATTTGCATATTCATATCCACTGTACAAGAACTGTTTTGCAGAGATTAGCAAAACTTCAAAATGCCGTAACTTCCTTATTTTTCTTCCGATTTCAGTGAAAATTTTCACCTTGAACTCGTAAGTTTTACTCTATTTATCAGACTAACTTATTTTTGGACTGGATTTCCTCTTTAATTACCAACCAGTGACAGATCTTTTGTCCATGATCACTTTGATTCGGCAATCTAACCAGGGTCGGAAGTTAGCGTTTTATCAGCCTTTACCACGAAAACGAAAAGTCGCTTTTTCTTTAACGCCACGGACAAATGGAAAAGATTATGTAACAATTAGTCCTTCTCTACAGCGTGGGATATATTAGGCCTATAACTTCCTGGAAAATTAAATGCGGGTGGGGCCCAATTAGTTCAATAATACATGTACCGGCCTAATACCCTGCACCCTCTTGGTGCTTTCACCCGTGAATAGGAGGTGAGTGTATAATAATGTGCGAAATAATACCTGTAACTACACGTAGAAGAAACGCTGATAACTGTGTGAACTGCTGCTTGTATAGGAAAGATGATCATTAATTGTGTTTGGTAGACAAAAGAAAAAAAAAAAACATCCGCTCGAGGTGTATCCCTACACCGATTATCGGTGCCGGTATGCTACGCAACACCCCCCCCCCCCCCCCCCCCAAAAAAAAAAAAAAAAAGAAAGAAAGAAAGAAAGAATGAAAGGCACATATTTTTATGACTTAGGTGGACTGACTGCTGGTCATAACCGCTGGAGTGGAAAATACATGTAGTGTAGTAAATACACAACAATAATTATAATGTCGCACTACATTTGATGTAAGCTGTTTGGGTAGCACTGTGGTATAGTGGATGAGACTCTTGTCTTTCATTCGGAGGCCGAGAGTTCGAATCCCGTCACGAGCTTATGTCCTTGGACAAGATATCTTTACCCACCATGCCCCTCTCGACCAAGATGTATAAATGGCTACTTGACAACGCAAGGGCAATTCATATAGGCAGGGTCCTCTGGCAGAGCAGTTTTTTATTATTATTTTTTTTTTTCATTGTAGTGTGTGTTCTTGTGCCTTTGGTTTGTTTTGTCTTGCTTTGAGTAATACATGTATATAGTGTTTCCACTAAAGGCAATTTTTTTCCATTTTTTTCTTTCCCTTGTTTTCTGTGTATATGATTCTTGAGTGTATTGATGTTAATGCGTTAAAGAGAGTATAGTCTAAAAAAAGGATCAGACGCCTGTTACTTTTAGTGGGGTGGCTTAGTGACAAATATACTGATAATCGTGACACGCCGGACAAAAGTGTCATTTTTTCCTCAGACATTGGTATATATATGAGGATCAAAATTAGGGGGTGCTCCAAGAAATCCGCTAACAGAAAAAATGAGAAAATGCCCTTAATTTGTACATAACAATAATGTCTGAATTCAAAGACTATACACAGGGCATTCGCCAGGTTTCTGTACAATGCAATGCAATGTACATGGTTGCTAGTCTTAAAATTCAGACCCATAATACGACATATTATGTGCATGTTTACAGTAATACACCATTTTTACTGGTTTTCCTATGGTAACAGGTGGTTAGTCTGTGTTGCAGACCTGAGGGAGGTGTGTTGGAATAGTCCAGTTTTCTTAAGCACCTTTTCATTGAATAATTTCATATAATTTCTTGTAAAGGATTTTTTTAGTACTGTCTACCTCCTGTAGAGAAATGGCAAAGAGTGACATGTGACTCTGGCTCAGATACTTTAAATCTTGGGCAATGACTGAGCCAGGTGTAGGACTATGTCACAGTTCATTTTTTCTCCCAGAACTACTAGTTTACCAGTAGAAGAGCTGCATATTCCATTGAGAACTTAAGGTTTTGGGTATTGCCCTACATATTTCCTAACAAATTTAACCCGTTTCCTCCAAGATTGTGTGAATTCCATAGGTTTAGCGCAGGGATTACCTGGTTCCCGTAAGCAATTTTTATAGTCCGCACCTCCCCTCTTTATATGTTTCTTATTTCTTATGGGGGTTATTCAAATGTTTAAAAAAGTTAAAAGTCTGCTTTCATAGATAAAGTTGAATTTAGACAATTTGAATATTTTTAAAGATATATTGATATTTGTAATTTCACTCATAAAGACTTAAAGCGGTTTGAATATTTTTGGTCTGATAGCTATGTATAGACATGTTATTAAAAAGTAAAAGCAATGTTTGATTGGTTCACATTATCCAAAGAGGGTGGGATGTAGTTGGCTGGTGAACAAAGTCTATGGGGAAGTTTAAAAAGTTGATAGAAATAAAACAAAATCGGCATAGAGCAGAATCTAAATCACAATATGATATGACAAAATTCCCGACCCCAAAGGCGGTTGATTCTATGATGCTTTATGTCAAAATACATTCCACCCAAAAATACATGTGATTGATAGGAGGAAAAAGTATAGCACATTAAAAACAATATAGTTCAACTAACCCCATTAGTCCAGCAGCATAATGAAATGATTGTTAAGTTTTATCGCCTTGTCAATTGAAGATGATGTTACATAATGACAATTATCAAAGTCAGGTAGATCTACTAGTATATCAAGAAACCAAAAAGAAGGGGTGGGGTGGGGAGAGAAGAATGAAGTAAGTTATTAGTATCTGTAGTTTTGGTTTTCAGTATATTCATTTTAATTTCCTTAATTTCCGTTAGGTCATCATGGATTGGAGCATTTGTGTACTAGTAATCTGCCAGGAACAAACACAAGAAAAACTTAAAGGTCCTATATATACACTTTTGGGAGAGTGACTTGAAAAAAATGTTCAGGATATCACATTTTATGCATAATATGTGTAGGTCTGGGGGCATTTCATGAAGCATTTTGTCCGACAAGTTGTCGGACAAATTTGCTCTCTGCCAATCAGATGCAAGGATTTCTGTAGTTTGTAACAGTTTGTCAGAAAAATATCTGACCAAACTGCTTCATGAAATGCCCCCCTGTTGTATCACAAGACATCCTACCATATACAGTTTTTGCAATCAAAGCAAACATATAAAGAGATATCAGTATTTTTCTCATTAAAGCATAAATGCGGACGGTTTAGTCTGGAAACATGTTATCATAGAAATATTGTTCACATTTTGTGTTATTAACAATACTTAACATTGATTATACAGATTCATTTTTTTTTTTACAGAGGTTCTTTCTATCCGTAACTCACACTTAAGAATAATTTTCAAGCACTAATTTTGGGTTTTTGCCTTTAATTATCCACAAAAAGGAGGACTCAATGCATAAAAGGTGTATGCTTTATTTTTGGAAAATGTTGAGGAGATCAGGAAAATAATATATATTGATGTAGATTTTGGACCTGAAGGAGCAGTTGAAGCATTTTTAAGAAACAATGCCTTGTGGCATCGTTCTTATCATCAAAAATTAATAATGACAAACTCAAATGAAAATTGGAGGGGGGAAGAAAAGATGAACATAATGACATGAGACAGCTTGGTAAAGATTAAACGCTAAAATAGACAATGCAGCCTCTTTTCTCAGTTCATACTTATCCAGAGTGTGTGCTTTCTTTCCAGTACCGGTATTATTATTTAGATAGGTTAGGGGAATCCCTTTGAATTGTGTGATACATCATTTTAAAGCTTACAGTCTGCTCTTTCAGAATCTGTCCTTAAAGGACAAGTCCACCTTCATGCGCACGTGGATTCAGTGAATACAACAATATTAGTAGGACACATCACAGAAAGCTTGGAAAAAATCGTACAATCCGTTCAAAAGTTATGATTTTTTAAGGTATCTGCACAGTCGCGGCTGGATGAAAAGACTACCACAGTGTATGATGTCACATGCGCACATTCTAAGGAAAATGAAATGAGAATTTCACAAAACCATACTTTTTGAATAAAGTTCACATAGTTTCTTTGACTTGCTAGTGACGTATGTCAAGGGTAATATTATTCCCCCTGCCTTCTGAAAGAGAAGTCGAGTATCCTTTTGTAAGCGAAAATAATTTATGTTGAATTTTCTTTATTCATTCTTTATATCGTTGTACACATGTGATATTACAAGGTATAGTAGTCTTCTCATCCAGCCTCGACTGCATGAGCAGAAACTTCAAAAATTCATAACTTTAGAACGGATTGTCCAATTTTCCTCAAACTCTCACTGATGTGTTCTACTATTGTTGCTGCATTCACTCAACCCACATGCTATAAAGGTGACAAATCTTTGTCTGGCGACTTTTTTGTTGATCAATAATACCAACCCTGATGGAAATCTCTTCAAATTCATAAGTTCTGAAGTCTCCTTTAAGTTTAACCAAAATCTATATATGTAGTTGCCATGGCAACATACCACTTAACACTAATGAAAAGTATTTCAAACCTCTATACATCCCGTTGATCAGTTGTACCTATTCAAATGGAATCTCTTCCAAACTGGAAAATAGCCTCCTGTAACTAACTTCAATTAAAAACCCTAGTTTTGGGTTGCCATGGCAACGCACAAATCAACAATTATATTTGACCCCTGGTTTATACTCTTGGTACCTTCTATACAACGTTCATATCAAATTTTGTGAAAATTGAATCTTCCTACCTGGAGAAATAAACAAAAACATGATTTTTAGAAAAAGTTCATTGACCTTTGACCTTTGACCTTTGGAAATTTCACCCCAAATTCAATCAAAATATTTTACTTGTTCTCAATATTCTTCCTGCCAAGTTTTATCCAGATTGGATATTCCTGACCTGAGAAATAGCCAAAAAACCTATTTCACAAATAAAGGTCATTGACCTTTGACCTCTAACCTCCTTCCCAGCATCAATTTTCTTGGAGCACCCTATTTTTTGAGAAGGTACATCATGAAGTACCTTTGGTGAAAAAATCATGCTTTTGTCCGCCGTGTCACGATAATTTCACTAAGCCACCCCACTATTTTACTGTCATTGAATGCTGTTAAAAATGTTTGTATGTAAAAGAGAGTATGCAGGCAAAGTTACCGTATATATGAAATATGGTGGCATACATTTATCTCTTGAAGAGTATACATGCAAGACTTATGGATACGTGAACTACCGAGGATACAAGACCAGGGATCTCGCCAGCGTATATCACCCTTGTCGGCCCCGACAAGCGTGCGGTCTGAAGAAGCAATTGCCGACAAGGGTAAAACTTGCCGACAAGGGTAACACCACGCGTGAAATTGCCGACAAGGGTAACTTGCTTGACGAGCTAAGTTCGGACCAATTTCTCGCCTTTTTCAGTCTTTATTATCTGGCTAGAAAAGAAGCTAGATGTTGAAAGCAGCAGCAGTTTACATACTTATACAAGCGCAAAAATCACGCAGTCACCGCACCGATCACAACAACGCGGCTCAACAGAGCGACGTACTAGCTGATACCAGGGAGGTCTCACCTCCCTGCTGATACACACCACATCACACACTTGCTCACTCACATGCGCTCTGATTTGGGATCCACACACACATGCACAAGCATCCAGCCGGCCACTTACAGCCGCCTGCGTGTACAACGGTACAGTGTATTGTGAGAGGGAGAGAGAGGACGGAAAGAGAGGGTCGGAGGCCGAAGGAGGCTGAGGAAGGCTGACACGTGCTCGCTTGTTGTCACGCTTGTTGTCGGGTTACGCAAAAACAAACGATATGAAATGCATGCCCCCCTCCGCCAAAGGTTGCAATTTTTTTTTGGCTGCTTTGGTTTGTTTGTTAGTTTGTCTGCCTGTCTGTCTCTCTATTCGCAAAATAAGTCAAAATTTGGGAACAGATTAGGATGAAATTTTCAGGAACAGTTGGTTGGTAAAATGGCGCAAGGAACAGATGATTAAATTTTGATAGTGAGCAGGATTTATAATACCACCGAAATTCACCGCCAGGATCCAGGATCTTAGGACTTTGTTTCGTATATTTGAAAGGATTCGTATCAATTCTTTAGGAAGCTGGCCATCGGCAATGACGAAAAATTAGATGCGTTCAAAGCATTGCCGCAGAGAGAAAACTAACTCCATTTTTCGTTAAAAAAGGAAAAGAAAAAAGAACGTGCGATGGAGTAAGCAAATGCAAATTGTTATTTAGGTTTTGGTAGTTTCAGTGGGTTATTTTTTTTTTTTTAATCTAAAAAGCCATGCGTTCCATTTTAGCCTTTTCAATTTCTATGGATTTGTAAACGTCATTCGTGAATATTCCATTTTCCTTCTCCGGGCCGAAATTTATAGTAATTCTGTCATGATGGTCTTTCAAGTTCAACGTATACGTAATGCTCCACGTGCTTCTGGCTTGGTTTGTTAAAAGGTGGATTAGGGGGCCTTCACGGGCAGAAAATAAATGATGATCATTCATCAATGTTCCCAGTTGGTTTACATGCTATGTACACGCTGTTTACGACCACTGAAGCAAGGTGGCAGTACGCGCGACATTCTTTATCCGACACCTGGCTTTCGTGGAAATTTCATGGAAATTTCCACCAGCCATGATATCAAGTTTCCCCACTGCTTGAGGTCGTGCTTTTTTTTTAATTCTTCATTATGAACATCAATTTGTTCAACTTGAAAAGTGTAGATAATTTGCTTTGAGGACGTGTTTCTTTCTTTTTTTTTTTCATTGCAGCATCGGTAACATTTTGTTTTGTTCATCGTCCATGCATGGCAGGGGTTCATGGGAGGAGAACGATAGGAATGACTGGGGAGAAAATAAACTGAAAGAAGGAAGCATCTTTTGAGCGAGCTGTCTTTGTTTTTCTCTATACACCAGCATCAGTTATCGCCACCAAGATTCATTTTTTTTTTTGTTACTCCGACAGATTAATGATAAAAATAAAATGATGCAAGATTCTTTATTCTGAAGGTTCGTTAATCCAAAAATGATTAAGAAAAAATGTCCGTTCATTTCACGACGAAATCAGTTTTGTTATTTCGAACGTTCTGCCAGTGAAATTTCGGAATAAAACGACGGCACAAAACAGCGTGTTTTCGTACTCTAAGGGTCTGTTATTCCGACAGAAGTAGTAATGATGAAATAATAAATTGTAGATTCTTTATTCTGAAGGTTCGTTAACCGAAAATTGAATAAAGAAAAATGTCCGTAAATTTCAAAACGAAATCAGTGCGTCATTTCGAACGTTTTGCCAGTGAAATTTGGAATAAAACTGCCCAAAAAAACAGTTGCACTTTTCTTTATACTCTTAGGGTTCGTTACTCCGACAGATTAATGAAAAAATAATGCTATATTCCTTATTCTGAAGGTTCGTTAATCCAAAAATGATTTTAAAAAATGTCCGTTCATTTCACAACGAAATCAGTTTTGTTATTTCGAACGTTTCCGTCAGTGAAATTTCAGAATAAAACGACGGCCCCAAAACGGTTACAGTTTTCCGTTTTACTCTGAAGGTTCGTTACTGCGAAAGAATAACGATATAATACTTTAGATTCTTAATTCTGAACGATCGTTAATCGGAAAACGATAAAGAAGAAATGAAAACGGTTACAGTTTTCTCACCCTCAGGGTTCGTTACTCCGAAAGAATAATGGCAAAATAATACTCTACATTCTTAATTCTGAATGATCGTTAATAGAAAAATTATAAAGGAGAAAATATTCGTTTATATCCAAACGAAATCAGTTTTGTTATTTCGAATGTTCTGCCAGTATAATTTCGGAATACAACAACGGCCCCAAAAGGGTGTTTTCTTATTCTGAAGGTTTGTTATTCTGAATTAATAACGATGATAGATGATAGATTCCTTTCTGAAGGTTCGTTGATCGGAAAATAATAAAGAAAAAATGCTTGTTAATCTTCGAACGAAATCAGTTTTATTTTGAACATTCATCTGTAGTACCGACCTTTGGTGTTGTTGTTGTTTTCGATTACAAACCTTCGAAGTACTCAGTAATGAATCGTTTCATTTCATGATTAAACAAACCTTCGGAATAATGACCATCATTACATTTTTGTATGATATCTCTTTGATGTCACGGCCAAACTACCGCAGTATACCCAGAAAGGAAAGTGCAACGATGTCCCGAAAGTTCTCGATCGCTTCTCGCGCATCTGCATGCAATAGGCCTACCACGTGGTCGAGCAGACGGCGAGAAAGCAACACGGCGCGCGTTGTTGCGATGCAGAGACGGCTAAATTATTGCAACAGTGAAACAGGAAAGGCCTAAAAGAAATCGGAACCTTCACCATCGGCACCTACTTCTCTTTCATTTATTATTTAGGAACTGCCGCCAACAAAAGGTATGGAGTTTCTGCATTGTTTCTGTGAGAATATGCCCCTCACAACGTTCATTACATCTCCGTGAAAATGTCGCATTTAGTGGCATTTTAGCGGCGATTTATCTGTGTTGTATTGAGCATTAGCGAAGGCTTCCGCGCTTCGCGCGGGAGGGGGAACCCCCCTCCCGTACCCACCCCCAGAACAGCGCGCATAAATGCCGACAAGCGTGAAGAAATTCCTAGCGAGAACCCTGCAAGACCATTTATTACAATTATCATTATTATTTATTTCATTGTCATTGCGTGTTGTTAATTGTTCGTCTGTAAGTCTATGCGTGATGTCTTTTCGTAGAGACAAAAATTGCAGTACACTATGTGATAATGGTAAACTTCTTTCATTTGCTTAGCGACCTGATATTTAAACTTGACCTGTGATGCCAATATTACTTTCCTTAGATAAACCATGAAATAAACATCTCTTCAAGCCTAGTTGATAGACACATAATACGGAAACAGGACGGAAGAACCACACCGGCTTCATTTGGTAATTCAGTTCCGTGAATTTGATACATCTGTTATTGCTTGAGTTAATACCAACATTATTTATTTGAATCTTATACAGAAATTCAATGTTTACTGCCAAGCGCTATCGTCACACACAGTCTTTACGACTACACTGCACGGTCCTGTTAGAACATATACGAGATGTTCTCGCTTCTAATGTGATTAACACCATACAATATTTGGGGAAATAGAAGAAAACAATAGATTTACTGTATGCTCACTGAGCAGAACATTTATTTTGCTTCAGTTTGGTGTCTCCTCTTTACACATGGATATTCCTGCGATAATATTACCATGGACATCATAACAATCCTGAGATAAAATAATTTGGTTTAGCAAATATGATTTTATATAAGCTAAAAAAAGAAAATCACAAGATTCCCATAAAGCTGATAGCAGCATTATGAATACCTTTATGAGCTTCTCACTTGAAGAAACGCTGATTGGATTAAAGTCATTGAAAATAGCAATAGGAAAATACAAACATATAATTGTATCAGTATAAAAAAAAACCCCAAAAGAATATTGCTGCTAACAGGACACTAAATAATGTAAATGGCCTCAATTGTCTCCATAATCCTGCAGATACAATATTATGTATCTGAACTATGAATGGAGCGAAGCGAAGAAAATGCAAAATAAATGCAATTTGAGGCGTGTAATACTGCATTAAATTGATATAAACAACGCCTCAGTCGCGTAAAGACATCAAACGGCTACTACGTATCACGTCTCTCAGGTATATGATAATACACATGTATACTCAGAATTACTGAAGTTGTCATAGCTTGGAAGACTATATGCCAGAAATAAAATCAAATTTTCAGTAATTCGTCATTGCACTATTAAGGATCTCTTCAAAATGCCCGTTCTTCAAATTTGCAAATTTGCTCTTCAGAATTGGAGATTTTTATTGCATTAAAGAAAGGCTGCCTCTTCGTACTATACATCTACCTTTTGGCTAAATTGCACGCACGATTTTCATATAGAGGGTACAGTCGTTATCATACTGCTATATAGGCCTATACGTAGCAGATTGTCGATTACTTGTAAAATTACCGTGTATCCAATATGCATACGCAAACGAGAATAATTGCATAATGTCCCACAATGTACGAAATTTGATTAACACATCGGATGACTTACTCTTCCTTATTCTATCTTTTTGCACAATAGCATAATATAAAATGATGACAGTAATGGTGAACGAGTTCATATCTGAAGTTAATATCAAAATGATGCCATTTTACAGTTAAAAATGCATCTATGAAAGTGTACCTACACCACCCGGGATTACGAACTTATCTACTACTTTATTTCACTTGAACATGAAAACACGATTTGTTATTTATGGTTAAATAAACGTCACAAAGAAAGCGTCAAACGTCAAAGAAGGCGTTCCTTCAAATAACAGTCATTGCCTGTGGAATTCGATGACACATTTTGTTTGTTTCTTTGTTTTTCGTCACTCACACTGACAGAATGAACCTGCAAAATTTTGACACTATACATACTGTCTGCTGAATCAGAGCTTCCATGCATGCCAAAAGAGAAAACTTAATACAATATCAAACCTTTTATTATTTTTCTACAGTGGGTGAATTTCATTCGACGTGTGTATCATGGACTCAACAGTTTTGAGCTTGAAAACCCCAGGCTCGTCTATTCCGTCAGTAATTACTGAGTGAAACCTAAAATTTATACCATGATCTAAACTTCGAGATTAACTCCACTGTGTAAACGATATATTGCTATTTGTTTATTTGTTGCGTTAACTAGTTCGTTCCTAACGTACACGTGCCTCGATCATAGCAGCCTCTGCGTTATGAATATCTATTAGCGGCATATAGTATACACTGTACATGCTGTTACACGGCAATATCAAACTCTCCATTCTTGTGAATTGTCGAATCAGGCAAGGTAACTGAAGTTGGGTTAATCTAAGTCAGTCTGGATCTCTTTGGTCACAGTAAGTAACTAAAGATATGTCAGACGATGTGCATCGCACCAGTAATTGCACACTATTCCACATAATACATTGCATCATAAAAAAAGTACAAACTTAGATAATCGCTAGCGGAGAAATACAGTTTCTCTCCACCGACCGTTTCCGAGGTCAGTTTATCACCATCCGCAAAAAGGAAATAACATATCTGCGTCGCCCTCAAAACCAAGCAAGACATAGAAATACAAATCCCTGACATTCCTCAATACATGATCACGCGAGTGTGCTGATAATCGGGTCATGTTCTTCGACGATCCGATTCATAACATCTCAGCATCTCGCAGTGTGGGGAAATCGCGGGTCACCCATAATTTGCTTGATGTCGTAACGTCGATCTCTTGTCATAACGATTTCACAACCTTAATCCTTCTTCGTTCCGTTTTGGTGGACGATCTTTGGCGGAGCTGTTGTTTCTAGGCGTGGCTGATGCGACGCCCCATTACGACTGAGCTGACTGGAAAGCAGATGCGGGAACGCGCCCTGGAGGAATTTCACATACCATACAGTCTGGAGGACAACGATGACCACCATACCCACGTGGCAGCCGAAATACATGGAGCGTACTACTTCCATCGGGCTCAACCCCTGCGAGTAACCGTAGAACAGGTAGATCGCTGGATAGAGGAATACGCGCACCCAGAAAAACGTGACAGCTATCAGTATGTTGTTGACGGTAAACATCCACGAGTCCATGAAACCATGCTGTGAAGAAAACAAATGATAGTTCATTAATCGATACAAAAGTCATAATGTCAAAAATCATATTTTGTTTTCTTTTAAGGCAGGGGGAAGCCTTTCTCTTTTTTGGTTTTTTTTTTTTTTAACTTTGCTATAAAATTTAATTCGATTAACAACGAATTTGTGAAGAATTAATTTGTTTTCTTTTTCTTTTTTCATGATCATGGTAGTATATAGACCGACAATTTCGCTTCGTATACCAGTATTGAGTAAACTTTATTGACACTCGGGGGAACACAATAACCAATGCAACAGGCCCTATATTTTGTATGATGTTGAGCCCACAGGCAACATGGCGAGCGAGGTATCACTGAAAAAGGAAAAAAAATACATTTTGCGCTTTCTGATGGTAGACTCACAATTAATTAACTGTTTGAAAAAGGTGCTTAGCCAACTCTCCATGTACACAGGCATATCTCGCTGTATTATGACATAACAAACACAGACAAAGTGTGCATGTAAACATCACTGTCTGCAGATCGCTATAAAAGAGAAAGAGAGCGGGACATTTGCTAGATAATGTCAATTGCCCAGTACTCTCTAAAAAAGAATCGAGTGAAAATATTCACTCTTAAAGGAGTGAATACAAAAAAAAAATAGTGAAATTGGAGTGAATTTTGAGTGAAAATGTTCATTTTCACTCGTTTTAGAGTGACGTCAGGGATCACTCCAAAATCTTCGAGTGATCTCTGAGGTCACTCCAAAATGAGTGAAAATGAACATTTTCACTCAAAATTCACTCCAATTTCACTCTAATTTCACTCTTTTTTGTATTCACTCCTTTAAGAGTGAATATTTTCACTCGATTCTTTTTTTAGAGAGTATGCTAGACTACATTTGATGTGATAACAATGAAGACTTGCTATTCTCGAATCTGGTAGAGCAGTGTTAGCACCGTACGAACATAATTATTCGTCAATGTATTGATTGCTTCACATATAGGAGACCGTATCAGAATTGCATTTCCAGTCATTATGTTTGTCTGTCTGTCTGTCTGTCTGCCTGTCTATCTGTCAGTATGTCTGTCTCTCTGCTTTTTCTTCTTCTCCTCAATATAAACACGAACTCACATTCACTCTAATAAGTACACGCCTAGATCCATGATAATCTTAATATACTATATCATTGTGAATTTTTGTTGCTGTTTTTCACGGGAAGTAAAGTAATACAAAACCAAATAAATCAATGAATAAATGGGTGGGGGGGGGGGGGTTAATACTGTAAAAGATAAGTACCTTTCCTAGACACAAGGGTATACCAGAACCACCCTAAATAGCAATTAACATAGACCTATATATGAAAACACGTTCCTTCTAATATGAGATCGTTCTGTATACACGGCATAAGAAAATGTGTGATACAATTAAAAAAAATGAACATGCACTGAGTATCATACCATGCGTGGACTATATACCATGTCAGAACAAAATCGCAACCTCATTACAGGGTAACACTCCGCAGAGCAGTAAGCTTACATGTGGAGTAGAGACTATGGATAATCACTGCTATTACTGTACTATAAACCACAATAGTCCGTTTACCCCAGCGTCAATACCCTCATAAATTCAAAGACGTAAATGAGACCGTGTTTTACATCATGTGCGGGTTACTGAGGTCGCTGTAGTTCTAGAAAGTTGGGAATCCGTTTTAATAGGGTCAGAAAATAGTACTATTCGAGGACTATGCACATGTGAGCACATTTTTCTCTACACTCATGTAATCATATTTCGCTTTGGGCCAATACATAATCATTACGAAGTAAGATGATTAAGCTGTATACTATCGTTATAAAAAAGTCATAGGAAAGTCTGCTATGAAAATGTAACTCCATGACATTCATTGCTGCTATTTATGACGATATTATTATGGCGATGTTATGTAGTTTGTCAAGTTATTGCAGACAAGGAAGGGGCACCCTTTTGAATTATCTTATTTGCATGGCGTATGTTGTCCAGACTCGTTTGCTTGTTCATATGGATCTCAGTATATAAATCTGCACAAACGAGCTGCCAACAAAGTTCCTATACCACTATGGTATCGATTACACCGTTGTCTCTATTACAATTACCTACCAGTATTATGAGAGATTCAACACGCAGTCATACGTTTGTAGTGTATTTAAAGGCGAGATATATCCCATGACCAGTTTATATAAGAGGCCTATTTTACTGCAATTTCTCATTTTGGTATTTTAATTTTGTCAAATTCTCCGGAGTCTTGGCAATCTGTTGCTATCATTTTCCCTTACAAGTTATCTAAAACAACGAATAACCAGGCAAACAAATAAAACTATCAACAAACTACAACAGACATGACAAGAAAGCAAGTCATCCGATCAAAAATTGAGAAAATCGAATGAAATGTTTAGACGCAGTCAAACGCACATGTCATTATACACGTTCTAGACCCATTCAAAATGGAAAACAACCAGTCATGTTTCATTCAAAAACACAACCGAAAGAAAACACATCATTTTGGTCTGGAAGTAGTCAGCTATCAAATTATCAATTCATCCAAAAAAAAAAAAAAAATTATAAGTCAAATGTTTCATTTTCAGACAAATATCACTCTTTGTTATGTTTATATTTTTGTTTGTCTATTTCTTTGTTTTGTTTTTTTTAAGTTTCCCCTGCTCTATTGTTGACGACTCTACGAGGATAACGTGCGTTGATTAGTGATATTTAAGTACGAGCCTGATTGTATAAGATTAAAGGAGACAATTTTCGACAAACGACTGCAAAGTGTGATGGCAGGCAATCAGAGAGTTATAAATTACACGCACACATACACACACACACACACACACACACACACACACACACACACACACATACACTCACTCACATATACACCTAATCTTCGTGGACAGTTTTCAGGACTGAAAGTATAAGCCCCATCATTAAGCTTGATTTTAGTGCTACTTTAATTAGGCCCAATAGTTTCGTAATGAATAATGATGTGCTGCAAAGGGCCAAACGAAAGAAAAAACCTGCTCTGAAAGTTTAATTTTCCGAAAAAAAGGTTAAAAGATATAGTGCACTTCATAACACATCTTCCAAGTCTTTCGGGTGAGTTTTGATTTCTTTTATGTTAATCAATTATGTTGTTGTTGTTTTATAGAAAGAAAGAAGACAGAGAAAAATGGGGCCCTATACAAATAATTTGCCCCAGACAGCACTCAACATAAAACAGACATTATAAATCTTAGAAAAATATAAACAAGATTATTAAATATTATATGTACCAAGTCTCCACGAGGGAGCTCATATCGTCTCCACGAGGGAGCTCATATTGTCTCCACAATGGAGCTCATCAATTATGAATCAATTATGAATATCAACATCAAAACCAACGTTCATAAAACACTGAAGGATACTAATACGAGTTTACCCCTTATTTCAGAAACACAGAGTGTGACAAATAATGTTTATTTTAAGAAATTGTTAGAAAATATAAAATGAAAATATAGAATGAAAATATAAAATAAAAATATAAAATGAAAACGACAATATGTGATGAAATTGAAAAAATGTAGTCAAGTTATAGCAGAGGAATTCAATAACCATTTTGTGAATATAGGTTCTGGTTTAGGTGCAGAAATCGCACCCCTCCAAAGCCTTTTCATATTTTTTGCATGATTCCTTCCCGAATCTTTATTTTTACACCCAAGGAATGAACCAGAAGTATTGAATGTAATTATAGATAAAAATAAAACAGCTTAAAAACAAAAGTAGTTTTGGTTTTAATGATATCTCGAATAATTCATTGAAAGATGTTGCTCCTCAAATAATTCATTCTTCAGTACATAATTTTTAACTTGTCAAAACTGACACTGTTCCGTAAAAAATCAAAATGGCTAAGGTAATACTGATTTAAAAAAGGGAATCCTAACCTTTTCTGATTATAGGCCCATATCTTCACTTTTTCAAGCACTTTTTCAAGCACTTGAATAACTCGTTAATATAAGAACAGCAAACTTTATTGATAAACCAAATATTATGTATCATAAAATATTCACTGACTTTTCAAAAATTTGTTACCACTCATTGATCTCTGTGGATGTATGTTACATGTAATTTGTGTCGACACTTAACGCATGAAAACAAAATTAAATTTGGATTGAGTCACACCATAAGAGAGAGAGAGAGAGAGAGAGAGAGAGAGAGGAGACGTATAGGAGAAGTGCATGTTACTGATTTTTTCTTGCCCTAAATTTTTCTACGACTTTTTATGGGAATATGTGTTAATCAGTTTATTTTCCCATGATTGGCGGGGGGGGGGGGGCAGTTCATCGAGTGTTTTGGCAGTGATTTTCACCAAAAAAAAAAATGCTTTCAGCCAATCAGATGCAAGGATTTCAGTAAGTTAAAGCAGTGGTCAGTGACTGACAAATTTCATTTATGCTGCACAGAGCGCTCTTAGAAAGGTACAGTGAGTTAGCTGCTACAGACAGACAGACAGACAGACAGACAGACAGACAGACAGACAGACAACGGCTCCCTTGGCGCGCCCCACTATTCCATTCAAATAGTTGTTATTGGTAACACTAATAGTTGCGCTGGAGGTTCTGGTTCAAGGGCAGAACTTAAACACAAAATGATTTCATACGAGTGGTGTGATGAGTGAGGGTGTGTGTGCGTGTGTGTGTGTGATAGAGAGAGAGAGAAAGAGAGAGTTGTGTGTGTGTGTGTTTGCGTATGTGTGTGACACACTGTGTGTGTGTGTGTGTGTGTGTGTGTGATTATTTTGTGATTATTGATATATCATCCAAACAGAACTATGTGACTGGATAAAGACGAAGCCCTTGTTTGATCAAGGAGGTACTAGGCGAGCTCTCGCAAAGGAAAACTGCTTGGTTTGACTAAAGCTCGTTGCAGTTTCACCTCTCTGGTTCCATTCATACATTTTGGTTTGTCATGGCCTAAGTTGCGGCATAGTTCGCATAGCACAATAATTATGCTTTGTCATCACCGTTTTCACCTACCTTTAGGAGAAGTTTTCTGAGAATTACGAAGGGACTGCTGAACTCGCTGAGGAGTGCACACGATATGAGGAAAGCGCCTCTTCCACGACGATAATGCTGCAAAGAAGATTCGAACGAGACAAGAATAAAAGATAGTATCAGGGTCAAACCGTCAACAGCAACAAAGTTTTTGAATACATTGAAGCACGCAGTTTTTGAATACTGACCGGCAATTACGTGCAATGACAATGTTGAATAATGCGTTCACATTCACGTTTACACGACGCATAATTCACCTCTTAATGCAACGCGTTAAGTGTTTCAATACCTACATAACCGTAGACGGTTTATTCTAGAAACGATTTTATTAAAACTACTGTTCACATAGTCACATTGATTATACTGATTAACATTTTTACTTTGGATTGCAACTGATTGACATTTTTACTTTGGTTGTTTCTAATCTAACTCACATTCAAAAAAAAAAAAAAACCCACAATATATTGAGGCATAAAGCAGTGTTTCTTTTTCCATCTTCAAATGATAAATAGTGGCTTTAACCATTGCACAAGCAGCTATTATTGCTTCTTGTACCTGGATCTGTTCTAATGGTGAACGCACGGGATTTTATGTAAGCATCGTCTTTTGTTTGTTTGTTTGTTTGTTTGTTTGTTTATTGTTTGTTTTTAAACGCACCGGCACTCTATATATTACATCGAAGAAAGAGATAATATTTCAAGATATCTTTCAGAAGTAAGCAAGTGGCGAGGTCGACTGGAAGGGGTTCGCCCGTCCAGGCCCCTATAATGTAGCCTCGAATTTCACTCTGTCCCTATCATGGGCAAGTCTATGCATTGGATGTTCATAGTATAGTGAAACAGAGCTCCGGGTCGGGTTAACTAATGCGCATATATTCAAAGGCCTCCCGCCGAGGATAATGCTTTCACATTATACCTATATTAGGAGGTAATGCACTTGCGTGTTTGTACTGTAGCCGAGTATATCTAACCTGTACACCCTGCAGAAATAGCCCCCTTGAATTGTCTGTATTAACGACACAAAATGCTGGCACGCATGATTTAATTATTTCATTGACGTGTACATTGAACATGCAGGTAGCTGCACTGTGGTGGATTTCTGAATATCCAGACGGGACCGCGTTAATAGTATATCGTTCCACTGTATATTCGATCTAGCAAAACTAACATTGTGCCAGATACTGCCCTGGGGAAAGTGGAAATGGAAATCAACTTGTGTGGAGCTGATCGATGAAACCCTTCAAAAATCTCCGTAATGTCAGAACATACTACACATTCACCCACAATTTGTAGCATAGTGATTGAAACATTTTTCAACTTCAAATGTTAGACATTTAACTCAGCTTGACTTGCATTGTCTATTTGATCGAGTTTATCAGGGGAAATAATGAACTGTAAGAATTGTGAATGATATTGCTCGACTTCTGTATAGACCCTACATCGTGAAAGGTTTTGTATACTGCAAGTCCTATTGTTTGCATGAATCTGCATAAAATAATTGTTTGTTCAGTTGTTTTCGTTTCATTGTAAATACGATAACGATATCGAAAGAAATGAAGAATAATCATTCAAAAAAAGTGTTCCATGATCTATAAAGTGGAAATGGATTCTTGTAATACTCCGGAGACATGTTAAGCTGGTCTGTCACACTGCATGTTAATACCTATCTCTGGGCAGTAAGGGCATTGAACGTGGCCAAACGTTACTCCTTGAACTCCCAAAATAGAATGAAATATCAAGAGATCGAGTGTGGGTGCCCACGTGATATCCACGCAGTGCCAAATAAGAGATTCGCTTCTACATGAGCAGTAATAATCATTTTCCGCAACAAATACCTCGTAATAACTTCATAGTGCGGTTTACCCCCATATGCATTAATGTACAGGTACGTGCCACCTGAAAACTGTTCAGCACGAGAGTTTAATGGCATTTATAATACGGTATAGTTGAGGGCAACCAGGCCTGATATTTTAATGTCTCCTTTACAATAATGGTACACTATATCTGCCCCCATTTGGGACCCTTTTCTTCCCCGCTCTCTGAGGCGTAATGAATTCTACAATATCCCCTTTCACGGACAGTTTGCTCTGTTCATGCAAATGTACTAACAAAGGCAATTATCTATGGAGTGATGTCTTCCAGTGCGAATTCACACAGGGAAATGCTAGTGCTCTGCAGAATGCATAATCCGAAAGTTTCTAGTCTGAGTAGACCTACGTTTATCTCAAAATAGGTCCTAATTACTGCATGACCAACATTCCATCATGGAGCATGAGGTGCTTGCCTGATACCTCCTTGGTCAAACTAATAGAGCTAGAGAAAATTAAAGATGCATGCATCCTAAGGGTCTCCCTTCCTGTCATTGCACAGAGTTGCTCTTAAGTTAATACTTGTAGGGTTCACTTGAATTGCAGGCCTACATGTATGAATGATGGCAAACTTGTTGAGCCCCTCCCCTGATCTCCGCCACATGACCCTTTAGATACCCTCGTCAACCGGCAAGTGACTATGAGCACGTGTTATACTCGTGGCAAAAGTGGTGTGATTCGCAAGGTTCTATTTTCATCGGCTATAGGCCTACTACAGTACTATTAAAGTCGGCCAGAGGACGGGCCGGTCTCTTCAAGTCGACTTTTCATTCCTGTTTCCTTCCATTCAAGTGTTGGATGTTGCCGCATTCCCACTTTGTATCAGAAGGCTATTGGCACCCATTATAGCTTTTGAATAAATTTGCATGCCCAGTAACCACCCGCCATTTTTCATTCTCGGAGAATTTGAGCCTGACCAAACGTGAAATGATGATGCACGGTCTCTTATATTGATTAATAACAATTACTTTGCGATGTTTTTCAATACGTTCAAAATAATACTCAGCTTTGACTTGGAATTATCTTACAGCAACTCCTGCTTACGAATATAAATTCCTGCGTCTATATATATACACATTTAAGATTGCTTTCTAACAACCTTAAGAAATCTCATCTGGGCAGAAATGTATCGTGTGAATATGTTCTACTAATACAGATCATTCAATAATTGATTATCGGTCCATTCAAAAACGCGAAAAAAGCCCCATGGAGTTAGACAATAAAACTTGTTTCTCGGTCTTTAAATTTCGTATTTTGATAAAACAATCTATCATGTACATACCAATGCCCCTCGAGAGCATTCACATTAGTCAGAAACCGAGGAAGCTTATTCTGGACCATAGGATTTAAATTCGCACCTGAGCGTAACAATGAGCTGCGAATAATAAATACTGGCATTCTAAAAAGTGAACTTCAAATATAATGATACTAATATTAATAAATGGCCTGTTTTGTTATTCAAATTTGAGTAAGTTACAATAGCTGCAAGGAGGAAATAAATGATTCTGCACTCGATGTCTGCAAGGGTCAGTATTAATTTCATTTTATATCTCTTTCTCTTACTTCAACTTGCAATTATGGAGCAAAGCGTAAGGCAAATGCGTATATCAATAATCATCTTTAGGTGTATATAAACAACTTGGTTTTCCGATGAAAGAACAAAATTTAATAATGAAAAAATATATATCATATGTACTTTCCCCAATAAAAACAAGACATTTATCAAAGGAAGAATAACATATATCACAACATAATGTATTCAAAAGCAAGGAAAATGAGCATTGGTGTTCATGTAAGTCTCCTATATTAAAAGACTGAAAATACCGGAGTGCAATTTCATAATTTCATTTACAATAGAATAATACGAACCTTTGCAGGAATAAAGGCATACATGAAAAAAGAAATGTACACAATAAAACACAACGAATCAGAAGACATTTTCATAATACACTGTAACAATATACATGAGATAGATACATCAACAGCTATCGTGTTATTGCTCAAAGTGTTAAATATATTGCTCCGACAACAATTTGAATACTAAAACAGAGCAAATTGCACAACATCACAATTTGTCGCTGAATTGAATGACCACTTCGCTATACATGTTTTGTTTTGTTTTGTTTTGTTTTGTTTTTATTTTTACAAGTCTAACGACTAGCGAAATTGCAAAATGGATAACAAACCTATACAACTTCTGCATCAACTAAAGATACATTATTTGGATTTCATTCCCCTTTAACAGCATATCCAACGTCAGAAAGAATAAATACTGAATGCTATCAGCACACGCACAAGAAACAGAAAACAAAATATATTTTATTCCGGAGACTGCCATCATAAGTTTGAATTGAACGGGGCCCTTCAACAAATAAAAAAAAAATACCCCCACATAAATATACTGGCTTAGATAGTACATCCAAAGGGGACACAGTATATACCCCTTACAAGTGCTTATAGAGCTCAACCTGGTTGTACTTTCAAGGTACATGTACTCACCAAAACTAGCGGGTATCCGAAAAGGACGACGATGATGTGGTGGAAGACAATTAGTCTGTGGTCCCTGAGAAACATCTTTAGATTCTGGAAGAAGGGCGGGGATTCCCCCTGCGGCTTCTCCCGCTGGTATGTTAGGTAGAGAGCGATGACGTCATAGGGCCAGTAGATCCCGGTAAAGGCGAGACTCTGATCCAGTAGGTGGCAGCTGTTTCACAGTCAGAAGAACAGAATATGTTTTCATTCATTTCATTTTCCATTTCCAACGGAAACATATAAATATTTTACAGAAATTGAATACATAAATTCTATCATAATATACATAAATGTTATTATAAAGGATAAGTTTACAAAATAAAATATTCTAAGTATACGGAAATGCTGGAAATAGGGAGGAATGGTAGAATTTGAAGCTGTATCCAACAAGCATGAACACCGTCGCTGCATGACATTCATGCATTGGCAAAATTTACATACAATGTGTCGTAGGTTAATTGTTTCCTGTCAATTTCATTAAGAATTATCGGACAGGATTACCGCAAAATGAACCTTTACTGCTGTCACCTCTCCTAACTTCAATGTTTGATGCAAGCTATTGATTAATGAAATTTGGAGAAACATGAGAAAAAGGGCACACGCAAGATATACACAGATGAAGTGATAGATGGAAAGCACAGATATACATGCATGTATATGCTTATATATGAATATATATATTATGTATACATATGAATATATATATATACATGAATATATATATATGAATATATATTTATATATTATCGCATATATGCTATACTCAGATGTATCATATACTTTTATGTCTTATACGTAAATTCATATGTATATGCGATATATATATATATATATATATATTATATATGTATTATATATATATATACATATACACATATATGTGTGTGTGTGCTCAAATGTATATAGATATCATGATTCAAATATTGATGTCATAATATGGATTATCTATATACTCCAAAATTCAATTGGTTATGTGTAGCTAGACATGGCTTTAACGTATATTTATGCTACAATACAGATTAATGAATCAGTTAAAAACCAGTCGACATTCAGAAGAGAGTGTACCGTATGTACACGGATGATATTGTCAGGAAAGGTTTCATTGTATTACTATTTAGATATACTTACTCGTGGTAGAACATGTCTTTGTAGGTGACGGACATCACGTGAATCCCTGAGGCCGTTAGGGTGACAGCGTGGGCGATAGCGACAAGCCTGTGAGGAAGGAAAACACAATTTTCTTTTCAGTGCAAATTGCGTTTCTAGCCACAATCAGGAAGATCACCCAGTCAGCGCTAGATATTATACACTGCCCCTCTGTGACTTGCAGACTTCTGGCAGTCTCAAGATCATACGGCGGACGTTGCTTTTCATTCAGTTCACCTTCCCAGTGTATTCAATGCACTTTCCAATATTGGATTTAAAGTGGAATACCAATCTTTACATT
This sequence comes from Diadema antillarum, assembly GCF_040938485.1. NCBI lineage: Eukaryota > Metazoa > Echinodermata > Echinoidea > Diadematoida > Diadematidae > Diadema > Diadema antillarum. Next base: position 110,842 of record NW_027271504.1, read on the forward strand.
CAAGTCTAATCCTATAAGTATCTAGAAAACACTTGTAAACACGTTTGGTATAACATAAGTTTCATTCGAATCAGAAGCATTATAAAAAATCAGAAGGGGATTTCAGGCTCAATCATGTTTTCAGGAAAGAGTGATGTCGATTGAAACTACGTTGTGAAAGGTAAAGACATACAAATGAAGTTGGTAATGATGAAATTAAGTTCTCCCACTGACATGTTTTCAAATATTGACTAATCTACTTTTAACAGGTTTTGTCTGCTCTATCAAATTATTGTAGTTGTTGTGGTAATCATACGTTGTTCCGACCTACAAATTGATATATTATCCACACACATTAATAATATAACCGAGTTTGAATACAAACCAATGCAAGAGATGTTAAGTGAAGCCAAACCTGACTCATTATAATTTGCATTAACAAAATATACGCTGTTGCTAGCACAAGATACGTCAGTCTTTTGTAAGAGTAGTGGAAACTTTCAAATCGGTGGCTCAATTCATGTTTGATTTTGATAAAATGTCTTCAGCTCCGTTGGTTTTCGTTTCATTCATATACGAAAGTCTTCTTGATTTGAAATGTTGCATTGCACTTTTACCTAAATTCACCATATAGGCCTACTGACTCTCATCCGTTGAAGCCAAGCGACACTGTCATTTATAATGTTCAATATCTGTAGCGTATAACATGCCCGGTTTGTCTATTAGAGCACTTTAAGCTTGATTAACTCTGTATTTGCACTGTACTATTATATCCGGTAAACTGGCACCTCGTCTACAACCACACTGTCCACTGTTCACCTAGTCTAATGCCATCTCGTCTAAACTCGCTTCGTCTACTACCAACTCGTCTACCAACCATTTTGTCTAAATGCCAATTAGTCTAATTGCCATTTCGTCTACTAACCATTTAATCTAATCTCTCATTTGTCTAAGTCACATTTCGTCTAAAACCCATTATGTCTATTGACCATTTCGTCTATTAATCATTAGGTCTATGAATGAAAGGGTCTGCAGCTCATTTTGTCTAATAGCCAATTGGTCTACATCCACCTTGTCTAATACTCAATTAGTCTAATAACCAGTTAGTCTACTCCCAACTGGTCTACTCCCAGCTGGTCTACTCTCAGCTGGTCTACTCCCAGCTGGTCTATACACCCAACTGGTCTACTCCCAACTCGTCTACTCCCAACTCGTCTACTCCCAACTCGTCTACACCCAACTGGTCTATACTCCCAACTCGTCTACTCCCAACTGGTCTACTTGTTATATAGTTTGTTTTTTCGTTTACTCCAAACTCCTTAAGTCTACTTCATCCAGTTTCCTTTCCCATTGAAATAGGTTGAACACTCTTGGTGCCCCATTTGGTTCAAATTTTTTGTTCTAATTATGACAATTTTATTACTTTTTATAATATTCGTTTGTGATGGAGGATTGTAACTGAGCTAGTTTATCATTATTTAGTTATTTTACGGCCAGGATGTTGACTGGATAGTCGTGTCTCACCATTAATATGTCTTTATATTCAACATGTGTGGAATAATTAACAACTTTAAAGAATAGACTATTATTGATTTTTGTACCAGGGCAGGGTTATGAATAGTTCGTGACAGTGAGACGGACTGGACACTAGACAAAGTGGTATATTCATTATTAGCATGACCTGATGGGAATGATCAGTTTGGGTAAATTGTTGAGAGTACACCAGTTGGGAGTAGACCAATATTGGGTATAGACGAGTTGGGAGTAGACGAGTTGGGAGTAGACCAGATGGGAGTAGACCAGTTGGGAGTAGACCAGATGGGAGTAGACCAGTTGGGAGTAGACCAATTGGGTATAGACCAGTTGGGTGTAGACCAGTTGGGAGTAGACCAGTTGGGTGTAGACCAGTTGGGCATAGACCAGATGGGTATAGACCATGTTGGGTATAGACGAACTAAGGTTTGGACGATATGATAACTAGACAAGGTGAATGTAGACGAGATGACGTGTAGACGAGGTGGGAGCAGACAAAGTGGCAGTAGGCGAAATGGATATTAGACGACATGACAAGTAGACATTGTGAGTATAGACGACTTGGCTATAAGATCAATTGCTCAGTAGACGAAATGCTCCTTAGATGAGTTGGGTATTAGACAGTACGGGTAGTGGGCAAAGTGACTATTAGACAATATGTGTACTAGACAAAACAAGTTGTAGACCAAATGGGTATTAGACGAATCGGTAATAGACGATTTGCCAGTAGACCAATTGGCAAATAGACAGAGTGGCTGTAGACGAGGTCGCTATCAACCTTATATCCTGCATGAATAATGATTAAACCGTATAGGCCTGAAAACAGTGATATTACGAACATCGCAAGTGTCATCTTCCTTTTCTTTCTTTTTTTGTCATTGGTTTTTGAAGATGCTTTTCCAATTTCGTTGAATTTCAAATGGTAACGCTCCCCACTTCCCGCATTCTTAGCCTCTCTATCCAGTTCAGCTTTTATACTGCATGGAAAGATGTGTAATATGATCCATGTTATTTTTTACATGTAAGTTAATTCCTTTCCCCCCCCCCTCAATTAGCCTGTTGATTAAACTTTTCGCCCATTTCTCTACCCCCATGATTATAGACTGCATGGATCTACCTTTGACACTTTCTTTGACTTTTTCTTTCATTTTGTCCTCCTCTAAAGATTTCTCTCTCATTTATACTGTAAATTTACCTTCTCCTACTGTTACCTGATGAAATGACTGATCTTGAGATGCCCTTTCCTTTTCCTTCTTCCTTTTCTATTTTCTTAATATTTTTCTTGTGGATTTTTCTTTTCCGTACACAGTTGAACAATATAATGTTAATTGCTTAATAGTTCATTTGTCGAAAAACGAAGACAGGATTACTATGATTGTATTATGTATCAATGAAATTTATTTGATATGAAATTCTTTATAGATGTAAGCATTTTGTATATATTATCTTGTATTAACATTTACTTTACAAATGTGGGAATAAAAGTTGAATAAAATTTGAATGACAGAATCCTTCATATCTGATTTCATTAATATTTCTCAGTCTCTCTTAGCTCTCCATAGCTTTCCTTGATGGTCATTGTTCCTCTTGCCCTTTCACGCTCATATCTGATTTTATTAATATTTCTCAGTCTCTCTTAGCTCTCTAGCTTTCCTTGATGGTAACTGTTTCTCTTGCCCTTTATTTGCCCTTTGTATTTCTCTCTGTCTCCTCATAATCCATCAAACCTCATGCACGCATCTATGTGTGTCTTGAACGCTTGGTCGCAGATGCAGGAATGTGCCTTCGTATTTCAAGAATATATCGGAGGGAAAATATCGCACGTACGTTTTGAACAATGTGTCAAATCAAGTACACGCGTGTATGCATGGCAGGGCGCTTTTCTTATAGGGGCCTACCCGCATACACGGAGGGCTCAGTCATTGCATGCATTTCGTGCTTCGCTGCATGGAGGGGGGAAAAAGTCACTAGCACTTGGGCGATAGATTTGACTGTGTAAGGCCGTAATTGCAAGAGATAGGTATACATAGGTACTCTTGTCTGCTACAGCATGGCGGTGATCCAGCGTAGCAGGAGATAGGGGCCGGATACCAGCATATCCGATCGACACATGCTCGCAAGCCTCTCGGCAATATTATGTCAAGGCCATCCAGATACGTCTACGTCCATATTATGCTATGTAGTATCCCTCGATTGGTCGGACATGGCCGCCTCCACGCCGTGGGAGCTAGCTAACCCACGCCATTCATTCCAATTCTGACATAACATAATGAAGTATGACTTAAAAGGAGAAGACATAATATACACGGCGAGAGCGTTGAATCAAGTGCATAATATACAGCCACGATATCAAGACGCGGCCCCATGGCCGTGAGAAAATGTCTAGACAATCACTCAGCAAATACACATCCGCTGAGATTGACCTACACATATTTATAGGTCTACATATATCATGCCCCTACACAGCACGTGGTACAGCAAATATCTATATAATGTTTTTCCCCCCTCAGGCAAACAATATTCACGAATTCACTGAGTTAATGATATGAATCCACGCTCAGGCTTCTAAAGGAGTGCACTATACCGCATGCATGTTTTCCACTCACTAAAGCCAAGGAGGTTAATGTGATGTCCTTGCTCATGCTGATGCATGAATTGCCAGCAACGATTAACGCTCCTTTACAGGATCAGAACACATTGCATCATGAATTAAAAGACCCAGCCAGAGAGTGTAAATAGGCCTAAAACGAAACTCGCCCAGTTATCATACCAGTTAATTGCCAATTCCGCTTGTCGTTGCACACTGAGATGTCAATACTGAACAGTGAAAGGCTGACATCATTAAGGATTCAGACCTGAACATAGTGTAAGCAGTAGGGAGCTGGCTATTTCGATCACCCCACTTTTGTAGGTGCGTGCCATCATACATTTATGTATATATACTATTAAGACTGGATGAATAAATCAGTTTAAGCCCGTGGAGACATAATCATACCCTCACAGCACAGGTTGAGGTACATATAAGGGACAAACCATAGTTTAAAGCGCTAGGTCACTACCAAAATGGATGAGGACTTTCGGCCATGGGTATAGTGCAAACCGGGCGGGAAACATGCAACAGTGACTATCATGAGTTAAAATAAGAGAGCACAGATCATCAGCTGATACGTCACAAACAGACACAGGTGCGCGATCAATCCTACTTTGTTTTGTAAACATCTTTTGATCGACATACCTATTTATAGTGATGCTGCGATACACGTCAAACTCTCCAGTAATCACAAGGATATTCACTCGACAACTAACACTTAGCATAATCATATTACAACAACAACAGCAACAAAAGGAAAAAGAAAAATCTGAGCATTCACTGCGATCAGCTGTGTAGCGAGGGACTGCCCCGCCAGCCCGACGCTGCGCTGCATATGAGCTGACTTAATAACTACTTACCTCATTGCGGTTCCGCAGGCCATAGCCACATCGGTGTATATCTTCGTTAAAGACAGCCATAAGATGACGAAAAGGAGTGGCCATACGAGGCAACCAATCCAGAAACACAACGTCAATGACGGGGACATCGAGTCCCCGTCCATATTCGTTGCGTACATTGTATTTCTTTTTCTCTTTCACGGCTTCCTGATCTGGTCACTACTGTGCTACTCCTGCGTTTTGAAGTTTACGTAGTGAAAGTACACAGATCACACTACGAGCAAGTAACGGGAGCGAACAACAGGCAAGGCACTACACGCTGGCAAACAAGTGCTCGCGTTTCATGTACACCGACTCGAATCCACACTGGTTCATGGCCACTCAGGTGCAGTGCGACCAGGAGAAACTTTTGGGTCTTTTCAACCGCAAAGAAAGCACGCCGGCCGGCAGACCGGCATTTTATTTTAAATTCGCCATTTCCTCCCATAAAACTTCGGCATTGTGTATAGAGCTGTTGCGGAGATCTTGGTGTCATGTCAGTATGAATTATGTATGAGGTAGGCCTATTCTTTACACCTCAAAGTCGACGGCATTTCTCTCCCCCCCCCCCCCCCCACCCCAAATGAGTTCTGGCAGCATTTTTTTCTTTTCAGTGTCCTTTTTTTTTTTCTTCAGTTTCTTCTATGAGTGACGGAGACATTATAAGACTGCTGTTCACAAACGTAAGTATTCTGTAACAGCGATAGTTTATAGTAGGCCTATGTTTATAAGATCACTTGAAATAGCAATTGGACTACCCGGAATTTATGTGACATTACAATTAAGTTGCTTCAAGGTAATTATCACATATCAATGTAAAACACATTATTACTTATTCATTTTTTTTTAATTCCTGATGGCGCATTATCAGTACTATTTTATGTTTTTATGTGACATCAATAGGAAATTACTTTATCGGAATTCTTAGACATGTTATGGCACCCAAACACATCTGTCATAAAACTCGAGGGGTTCACCATCGTATTTACCAGTGAAAAAGTGTGGAATTTTACTCATTTTTCGCTCATTTTCAAGGAGCTGGCGATTCTAAAAGTTGCAACCGTCATCATGGAGATTGACAGAGACAAAGGTGTCACTACCTCACAACACCCTTAAGTTGTAGGTCTATAACACACACTAAAAATTACGAAAATTATATCCTGGTCTACCAACTATACACCGCATACTTCACAACTGCGCTTTCCTCGTGCAAGTCATTATTGCTTGGTTATTACAGGGCTGCACTAATTTGTCGAGAATCTACAATTTATTCTCTTTCATTGCACTTGAAAAAAAAAAGTGAATATTGCTGTCTAAGTCAACGGGAGGGTTACGATGAGAATGACCTCAGAACATCCTTCTAATTTGCATACGTGGTTGAGCTTGTTATCTTTATCGTGTTGAGATATTACGTTAAGACCTTGTAACTTTTCTCTTTTCGTCCTGTCCAAAGAAACTTTTGTGTAAACCATTCTATTCATTTTGCTTGTCCTGTTTGCGAGGTATATCAAGTGTGGTTTCTTCGATTTAAAACTTTTTTATATGTATTCATGTTATAGCACCTACGTTATAATTGTTTTTTTTTCACATAACACTAAAGCAAATGTGAACTGTTCAGAAATGGTTCCGGATCGATATAAAATGGGCTGCAAATCATTCACTTACAAACACGCATGGCTTACCAAAATCTACCCAAATAGAAACGGATAGTCAGTAAAAGAAGACACGTGACGAAACACTTGTCTTCTAGTTATTTTAGCTGAAGATCTTGACCTGATGCATATTTCCTTTCACTCCGAGCATGCAGTGGTTCAACATTTTACTAAACTAATGCTAATGCTTATGTTAAACTAACCCTTTGTACATGCGTGCATGTATGTATATAATTTTCAATGTTCTTTTTGTTTTACGTGCTATTTGCACGTGTGCTCGCAAAACGTATAGGCCTACGAGCTGACAAAAGATGACCAAGGAATTTTATTCTTTGGGGTCATTTGGGTTATAACCAGTAACAAACAAAAACAAGGTAATGGATCGTGTGAAAAGAAAACGGAGGTATACTTTTTTCTTATTCCAGATTCCAATTGTCGTCTTTCCTCCTTCGTTGATTCCATTGAATTATTCAATAACTATTAGTCAGTCAGTCGGTCAAGTATGATCATTTTATTCATCCATTCAAAACGCGTATTCATTCAATCATTGCACTGGCCAGTCAGTCAGTAATCCAGTCAATCAGTCATTGTGATTTACTCATTCAAATATCTTGATCTCTCAACTAGTCAGCCAGTCAATTAATCATTTATTCATTCGTTTATCCATTCACTCTTTCAATCGATCATTCTTAGTTAGTCAGTCGTTCCTTACCAGGTCGAGGCATAATTAAGCTGTTCCTTTGCCACCTCTGTGATCGACTACGGGTGTACGTGACGAGTGCGACACCCAAGAGTCATACAGCCCACGAGTTCGACAATACTGAGTATGCAAATAGGGTCCATGAGTCCGACACGGTAGACAAACAAGACGAGTCTGACACTCATAGGCAAAGATAAAAAGGCTCAAGAGTGTTTGACATTTTGGTTTTCTTGACTGGTATATCAATAGTGTTTGATCCCGTGAACCTCAGAGATGGTTAATGTTTGAAATGATGATTTTAACTCTACAAGTTCCTGTATAATACATTGGTGCTGTACTATGAATAGCTCTATACTATCTACAAAGTTTTGAATACATGATTCTCTGCTTAATAGGCAACCAATAAAACGCAATTCAATGCGTGCGAATGTTCCATGCAAGCGAAAACTAGAGTGTACTTGTTTCTTCTTTCTCCATATCGATCGTATGAACCTGTCTTTCCAACATAGCTATAAGAAAGAGACAAAGAAAATGATAGATAGATAGATAGATAGATAGATAGATAGATAGATAGATAGATAGATAAATAGGTAGATAGATAGACGCATATAGTGAAATAGACCAAGGCTTGACGCTTATTTTTTTTTTCTTGGTAACTTGATCGGATTACCAAAATCATATATTTTTTTGTTTGCTTTTTTTGTGCCCAACAATTAAAGTTGCTGGCACTGAAAAAAAAGAAAAATATGAAAAATGAAATCCCTTAATGAAGTACCAAAATGCAACAAATAAACTTGATAATCATGTGAAAATTGGAAGGTATGATAAAGAGCTTCAAATACCCCGTACTGTGACTAAGAAGTAAAAAAAAAAGAAAAGCATTTAAGAAATACATTTTGCAATCATTTCTTTTTCATAAGATATCCAAATTATCATGAACCATGATAGTTATGAAAAAAATGAGCAGGTATGACATAGTGCACTTTTCGCACTTTTGTCAGTCCAATTCTTTAATCATCGCTGCATTCACTTTATAGCAAACTTTAGCGTAAATGACATGTTCGGTTTTTCAATTTCATGATCTCTTCATTCAAATTCATTTTGGAGCATTCAAATTAACTTCAATACTTTTTCATCTGAAATTCGCAAGACAAGCACCATTTCGTTATTCGTTCATTCAATTTAGAATCATGTCGTCACGTGATCGCGTAATGCTGCGCTCGTTCATTTCAATTCAATTTTGAACATCCAAGTTAACATCTTTTGCAGTCAATTTAACAGACATGTTTACGCTTTGGTTCTTCCTTTCTTTTCTTTTTTTTCATCATAGTTGGTTTGTAAGCATCATTACATTTCATATTCCGTATTTATTTTGGAGATTTTGGCAACACCTTTCTTTCCCCCATGTACTTATCGAGTCTCCCAGTCCGCTCTGCCGAAGATAGTGCATGTGGCCACCGTATATGGCCGTCGAGCGCTTTATTCCGAGTGTGTCGGCCAGTTCTAGGAAGTCAAGGTTATGATCACTAAATGTTCCTGTAATTCTTTCTCTGTCTTCTTGAGATATATGTCTGTATCTAACTTGTGCTGTCATGACTGTAAAAAATGAAGTTAATCTGTAGTATTGGTACATGTAGGCCCATAATGACATGTATGAAAGAAAGGGGGCGTTACAGAACAACAAACTCGAGTTATGTAAGGTACAAAAAAATATGATACTTTTCAGTTCAGTTCAGTTCAGTTTTTATTTCTGCATCTCAAAATCAATACAAATCAACAAATCAACAAAATACTTACATAGTCATTTACACAGCTAATATTCGTAACGTTTGGATCTTACATACATTTTCTTTTTTTCAAGAACGAATATCATATATGAAAGGAAGCAATAGGAAATGATAAAAATGAAATGCAGGGGACCATCATCATAAGCTAAGCTTGACGAGGAAGATGGCCCCAGGTAAAGAGATACATAAAGAAAATCTTGCCACTCACTGAGTGGGGGGTAATTGTGCGAAGGGCACAATAAAGAGATACAAAAGAAAATCTTGCCACTCACTGAGTGGGAAGTTATTGTGCGAAGGACGTGCGGTGCAGTGCGGTGTGCATTGTGTTGGGATGAATCTTGGTTTGTACGTTGAGTGTTATTTTGTGTATGAGTGTGATGAGGTGAATGTTACTTCAGTTATGGCCGTGAACTCATTGTTTAGGGTGTTTGTTGACCAGGTGGTATGAATATTTATGTGTCAGAAGTATACTGGATTATGAGGGTGTTTTTTAGTTCTCGTTTGAAAATGTTCAACGACGTACATTGTTTTAAATTAGGGGGTAAAGAATTCCAAATATCTGGTCCATTATATTTTAATGATTTTTGAGCTAAAATGATTCTGGGGTTTTCGAGATGGTAATCGGACGACTGACGTGTTGGATATGAATGAACGGTGGAATTTGGAGTGAAGAAGCCATCAAAAATTTTCGGAAGACAATTAAATGTATATTTATACATAAAAACAGCAGTTTGAAAGGTGTGAAGATCCTCAATTTTCAATGTTTTTAGATGACGAAATAGGGGATTGGATGGGGGTAAGTAACGGGAATTGGTAATCAAACGTACAGCACGTTTTTGGAGGGTAAGAATAGGATTAATTTTAGTTGAGCCACAGTTTAGTAGACGGCGAGTTGTAATGTTCTTAAAATTTTCTGTAGATTTTGATTTTTTGTGCTATTTCCCCTATTTTGGGGGTGCTGAACACGAATCCACTTGTTGCCATTTTTCTAACCGACGTCTTCACCCGTTGCCATGGCAACGCATTATTTTCCTTTAAAGAACATGCATTCTTCATTAAAAATCATAAAAACATGATGTAAACATCAAAATATGTCATTATAAATCCTTATAATTACACTTGAGAAAGAATACAATTTTCAGAATGTCATGGTTACCTTATAGAAATGACGGTTACCATGGCAACAACTATTTATAGAGAAAAATCATATTTTTCATGAAAAAGCAAGGAAACATGACAAGATTGAGTGGAATATTTATCATAAATTACTATCTAGATTATCAGCTCTTTTTTCCACTGTTAATTTCTCATCATTTTCGTTGCTATAGCAACAGCATGACAAAAGCTGCCTTTTAAAGAAAAATAAGCATTGCGATTGAAAGAAAAGCAAGAATACGTCCATAGATGATAAATTTCTGTATAGTGAGATTTTTTAGCTATTTCCTTTATTTTGTCGGTGCCAAACACGAATCGACCTATTGCCATATTTCTAAATGACATCTTTAGCCGTTGCCATGGCAACAAATTATTTTCTTAGAAATAACATGTGTTCTTCATTAAACATCACAAACGCATGCTAAAAACACCAAAATAAGTCAATATAAACGTATCACGCTTCAATCAAATTAAAAGTCACAATTTCCGACTGTCACAGCAACCTCATAGCAATAACGGTTGCCATGGTAACAGCTAATTTTTAAAAGAAAATGATTTTTTTTTCATCAAAAAGCATGAAAAGATGAAAAGTTTGAGTAGCATACTCATTACAAATTGCTATGATAATCATCAGCTTTTTTCACTACGTTCATGCCACATTATTATCGTTGCTATGGCAACAACTTTTTTTCCCTAGAAAGGAGAAGTACCCCAGTAAAAGAAAAACTAGATAAATAAAAATAATCAATTTTTGTAGAGTTTAATTTTTCGGCCCTTTTTTTTTTTACTCTTTTGGGAATGCTGAAAAGGAATCCACCTATGGCAACTTTTCTAAATGATGTGTTCAGCCGTTACCATGGCAACAAATTATTTTCTTTGAAAGAACATGTGTTTTTCATTAACATCATAAAAACATGTTGTTAAGGCGAAAATATGTCATTATATACATTTTTCCTCAATTAACAAAAAAAAAATCCTTTTTTACAATTACATTGATACCTCATAGCAATGACAGTTGCCATAGTAACAATTCTTAAAAAGAAAATACTGAAATTTTAATGAAAAACAATTGAAAAAATGACGAGATTGAGTACCATATTCATTACAAATTACTCTCAGCTTTCGTTTTCACAACGTTCATTCCACATCATTTCTGTTTCCATAGCAATAATATGAGAAAAACGTTTTTTTAAGGATTAAAGTTCTATAGCAATCAGTTGGAAATTACTATAGAGGAGGTATCATAGTCATTTAAGGTGATCAAATGTCTTGGAGACATTAATGATGAAACAGAGTACATCATGACGAGAAAATTGGAACTTTTGGGGAGGTTTTTAGACATTTGTATTGCTTATTATTTGTATTTCATGTTTCCTGGGTATATCTATAGTTTTAACAAAAATCTATTCCTCATGTTGTTGCGATATAGGAACAGAAATGATGTGAACAGATGGCTTATAGTCTTGCTCATTTGTAATACTTCAAAGGTTAGGCCATAATTTCACATTTTTTTCTTGAAGTTTTTTTTTTCTACAAAAAATTGATGCATTTCCATGGCAACCATGTTAAATATTAACTATTGTCAAGGATATTTAAGGTTTTAAAGGTGCAATGTGATCAGAAATTCAGGAAGCTGACTAAGCTTTTGTGTTTTTACTCATTTGTTTTTTGTTTAGTGTATTCTTTCCTTCCTTATCTAATGACTAACGTTAATTTTTTTTTATTTAAAAGGCAGTTTTCTCATGTTAATTCTATAGCAACAAGAGCGAATTGGGATGACTACAGTGAAAAAAAAAGAACTGACAGTAATTTGTTATAAATATGTTACTCAATCTTGTCATTTTTATGTTTTTCATAATAAATTGTTATTACAATGACAACTGTCATTGCTATGAGGTAACCATGAAATTGAAAAATCGTGATGTTTTACTAAACTAAAGAGACATGTTTATCTTGACACATTTTGGTGTTAACAGCACGTTTTCATAATGTTTAAAGAAGAACACATGTTCTTTTAAAGAAAATAACTTGCTGCCATGGCAACGTCTGAAGACATCATTTAAAAAAATGACCACGCACAGGTGCATTCCTGTTCACCATCCCCAAAAGAGATGAAAAGCACAAAAGATTTAAACTTTTCAGAAATTGATCACTTGTTTATTCTATTCTTTCTTTCCTTTTTAATGAAACAGTTCTTCTTTCTATGAAAGAAAGTTTTCCTCATGTTTTTGCTATAGCAACGATAATAATGTGAGATTAGCACAGTAAAAAAAAAAAGCTGACAATCATAGTTAGACCCTAACTGGTAATGGAATAACTTTTTCAATCAATCTTTTCATGATTTCATGCTTTTTTATTTAAAAAAAATCATTATTTTCTTTTAAAAATAGCTGTTACCATGGTGACCGTCATCACTATGAGGTAGCTGTGATATTTGGAAATTGTGATATTTAATTTAATCAGAGAAATATGCTCATATTGACATCTGTTGGAAATTACAGTAAGTTTTTATGATGTTTAATGAGGAATACATGTTCTTTTAAAAAAATTATTTGTTGCCATGGCAACGGCTAAAGATGTCAATTAGAAATATGGCAACAGGTGGATTCGTGTACGGCACTCCCAAAATAAGGGAGAGAACACAAAAAATCTAACTCTTACAGAAATGTATTATCTATGGATTTACTTCATTCTTACTTTCCTGTTAATTGAAATACCTATTTTTTTCTTTAAAAAGCAGTTTTTTGTTATGTTGTTGCTATAGCAACGAAAAGGAAGTGAAATGAACATAATGGGAAAGAGGTGATAGTCATGATAGTAGTTAGTAATCAATATTCCACCCGATCTTGTCACATTTTCTTGCTTTTTCATGAAAGTATCACTACTTTCTTTAAAATAGTTGTTACCATGGCAACCATCTTTGCTATGAGGTAACCATGGCGTTATAAGAATTGTGATTTTTAATTTGATTAAAGTGATGTTTAGATTGACTTATTTCGTTGTTTACTGCATGTTTTTATGATTTTTTTAATAAAGAATACACATTCTTTTAAAGGTAACAATAAAGAATTGTAATATAATTATAATAAACAAAAGTTGATCATTTATTTATCTAGTTTTTCTTTCAATGGGATACTTCTCCTTTCTAGGGAAAAAAAGTTGTTGCCATAGCAACGATAATAATGTGGCATGAACGTAGTGAAAAAAGCTGATGATTATCATAACAATTTGTAATGAGTATGCTACTCAAACTTTCCATCTTTTCATGCTTTTTGACGAAAAAAATCATTTCTTATTAAAAATAGCTGTTACCATGGCAACCGTTATTGCTATGGGGTTGCTGTGGCAGTCGGATATTGTGATTTTTAATTTAATTGAAGCGTGATATGTTTATATTGACTTATTTTGGTGTTTTTAGCATGCGTTTGTGATGTTTAATGAAGAATACATGTTATATCAAAGAAAATAATTTGTTGCCATGGCAACGGCTAAAGATGTCATTTAGAAATATGGGAATAGGTTGATTCGTGTTTGGCACCGGCAAAATAAAGGAAATAGCTCAAAAAATCTCACTAAAAATCTCACAGAAATGTATCATCTATGGACGTATTCTTGATTTTCTTTCAATCGCAATGCTTATTTTTCTTTAAAAGGCAGCTTTTGTCATGTTGTTGCTATAGCAACGAAAATGATGTGAAATTAACATAGTGGAAAAATAAGCTTATAATGTAGATAGTAATTTATGATAAATATTCCACTCAATCTTGTCATGTTTTCTTGCTTTTTCATTAAAAATATGATTTTTCTTTATAAATAGTTGTTGCCATGGTAACCGTCATTGCATAAGGTAACCATGACATTCTGAAAATTGTATTCTTTCTCAAGTCTAATTAAAAATGATGTATAATGACATATTTTGGTGTTTACATCATGTTTTTATGATTTTTAATGAAGAATGCATGTTCTTTTAAGGAAAATAATGCGTTGCCATGGCAACGGGTGAAGACGTCGGTTAGAAAAATGGCAACAAGTGGATTCGTGTTCAGCACCCCCAAAATAGGGGAAATGGCACAAAAAATCAAAATCTACAGAAAATTTTAAGAACACCCCAATATTGTGACAACTCGCCGTCTACTAGTTTCCCCAAACGATATTGCAGTATGTGATATGTGGTAAGATCAATGCATTGTATAGAATAGTCAGGGAATTTTGAGAAATGAAGTTTTTCAGTCGATATAAAATTCCTACAGTTCTTGAGACAGACGTGTGGATATTATGAATATGATCGTTCCAAGTTAAACTCGAGTCAATTGTGATTCCTAAAAATTTAGTAGATCTTACTTCAGTTAAGGATAATCCATCAATATTAATATCATAACTGCTGTTAATGTTCTGTGAAGCAGTAGGTTTGAAACGTATAAAATTTGTTTTAGAGACATTAAGGGATAATTTATTACATATAAACCATTGGGAGACTTTGTCTATTTCCGTGTTCAGAGTATTAAACAGTGTTTCGAGGTTCTCATGGGAGTAAAAAATATTAGTATCATCCGCAAAAAGTATAAATTTAAGAGTTTTGGATGTATTTATTACATCATTGATATATACAAGGAACAGTAGGGGACCAAGAATTGATCCCTGGGGAACACCACATACAATATTAGAATTCGGAGATTTAGATGACTTAAATAGTACATATTGCTTTCTGTTGGATAAATAATCAATAATCCAAGAAAGTGCTAAACCACGAATACCATATCTTTTTAATTTGTAAATTAATATATCATGATCTACGGTATCAAAAGGCTTTGATAAATCCATGAAAATTCCTATAAAGTGTTTTTTATTTGCAAAAGATTCAGTAATCTTATCTAACAATTGAATTATAGCTAAATCGGTGAAATGGCCCTTTCTAAATCCAAACTGATTAGGTATAAGTAGGTCATTTACATGAAGAAAAATGTACAGGCGTTTATGAATAATTTTTTCCAGAATTTTAGAAATACTAGGTAATAACGATATTGGTCTATAATTTGTTAAAAGAGAAGGGTCGTCTTTTCTTTTGAAAATTGGAACTACTTTCGCAATTTTTAATGAGTTTGGGCATATTCCAGAAGACAGTGAAAGATTGAAAATGTAAGATAAAGGTGTGGTTATTTGTTTGATGATTTTCTTCAGAATATAAACACTTATTTCATCATGGCCACTAGATCTACTTGGCTTTAATCTGTTAACAATCTCCAGTATTTCTTCCTCATCTGTTGGGGTAAAGAAAAGGGATTTGTCGCAGTTTGGTGGAAGAAATTCAGTAAAGTTTGAATGAACATGTTTGTTTTTTATTTTTGAAGCTAATTGGGGGCCAATATTTACGAAGTGTGAGTTAAAAGCATCAGATATTTCATCAGGGTTTGTGAGTTCTTTGTTGTCATTATAAAAAACGGACGATGTTTCCTTATTATTTTTACCTGTTATTTCATATATAGTTTCCCTTAAGCCATTTACGTTATCCTTTTGATTATCAAACTTATCGGAATAATACGTTTTACGAGAAATACGAATCAAATTACTGAGTATATTTCTATACTTTTTGTAATCTGTAAAATGTTTTGTATTGTGGGTAGTAATCGCCAGTTTATACTGCTTTTACTGCTTAACAGTGTGTGGATGAAACAAAAAGTCACATAGAATTACACGTTTAGTTCTCAACTTTTCAAAAAAGAAAAAAGAAAAACATGACGTAATTTTTAATGAAAATGATTGGAATTTGACTGCCCATTGGCGAAACTGAATGACTCAAAAGCTCTCACAGTGCATAGAAAAAAAATCGCCAATGGATTGGGCTGTGAGAGAATGAAAAAAGGTCGAATTTAGCCATTGGGTCGGAGTGAGACCATCACTAAGACTTGCACCGACCTGACAATTCTGGTCGCGACAGCTAGCTGAAATGCGTGTAGTTATCAAACACTAAGCAGCGAGCTTTTCTTCCCTATTCTGGATGAGAAAAACAACCGTAAAAAAGTGTAAGCACTCATATATTTCTGGTGGCCCAATCGCGCCACCAGAAATTATCCGATTTCTTTGAAGTAATGGCCCGACGTCTCTTTCTGGTGGTCCCGTATCCCACCATAACCGGGCCACCGCTAATGTTGAGCCTTGGATAGATGATTATGAAGAGTTCAATCGCAAAAATGTGTTAAGCGGCATTTTAAAACATTTAATCATCAATAATAAAGCAAAAATAAAACCTTTCCAATGGCGCCTCACTTTTTGCAAAACAAGGATCATTCTTGAAGGTATGATAAAAAGAATCCATAGCTTCTAGATATTTTCTTTTCTTTGAGGAGGTTTAATCGCAAATATCTCAAATTGACAAAAATGATCTTAACTTGACACAAGACTCAAACTCTCCATTTATTATAGACTGAATAGTACAAAGAAGCTCAGGGACATTTCTAAGCCTGTAAAGTTGAAGAGCGCCATCACGTGACGGTTTTTCGCGATAAAATCGAGTGCGATATCGCTCATGTGAGGTTTGTCATGTTTGTGACTCTTTTTAAAGGAGACCTCCGGATGATTTTCAGATTTTTACATTTGAACAACTATAAATTAGTTCTACTGAGGACAGAGTTTCAAAATTTGTGATAATTGGGATGAAGAATAAGAATATTTTCAAAATTTAGAACAAATTGCAATGAACAAGGATGATGACATGGCAGAGTCACCATAAGAATGTATGAGTTGGGCTCAAGGAAGCAGAACAAAAGAAGAAGGCATGCATAGATTATACACAGGTGAACTCGCAAGCAAGCGGTATTGCAATGGAATTACACTGCTACATTTCTGAAATATGTGAACCTCCTATGTCATCATCCTTGTTCAGTATAATTTGTTTAAGGTTTTTCAAAGTATTGTTTCTCTGCTAAAGAACCACAGTAAATTCCACAAATCTATACATGGAGTTGTCGATTTATGTACTACATGATGTGAAATTATGAAAATCGTCTGGAATGTCCCTTTAAGTTGCAGTTCAATTTCATTTGATAAATTGAGTAAAGTGTAACAGACAATACTATGTATGGTACTAGCTCAAGTAGTTTATAATTCGGCTGTCGTGATGTTTCACACCCTTTCAAGAAACAGTGATATTACTAGTAGCTACAAGTCTTACATTTGTATATTGTACAAACAGAAACAAATTACTGTTAACCCTGGTAATAAAATTATTTTTATATTGCAATCATCCAGCACTGCTGAGTATTATGTGGAATGGCTTGTTGTTATACTTATACTGACCAGAATAAGTTTCTATTTTTGATATTAAAGTTTGCCTTTTTTGTCAATAGAGTCTGAACATGTTAGGTGATGGTATGAGAATGATTAATACCATTATTCGGTAAACTCAGGTATTTTATGTAAACTATCTTTTTTTTTTTCACGTCCGATTTTCACGAATGTTTTATTTGGTTTTACTCTGTTTCTTCAAATCGACGTGAAACTTGGATTGCATTACACTTCCTTGATATCTAAGTTATCATATGTATAGATGGACCTTGGTTATTTTATATCATGGCAGCATTATTTTTTAACCCTATAAAGCCCAAGGGGGGGGGGGCACATTGTGCCCTCTTACCATAATTTTTCATTTGCCACTCCCACACCCTTTACACGATTTCAACCAAAGTTGGTGACTTTTCCTGAAATCTTATTCCAAACATTTTGATATATAATTTAGCCATGTCCGATATTGCTGGTTGCCATGGCAACAGTAAACTGACAACCATGTTTGTCAGATTTTGCATGATTTTCTGTTCCAATTTCAGTTAGCTATATAATAATGGATGAAATGGGGGTTTTCTTGGCTGTAATTTTCTGGAGGACCTAGATGTGAAGTGATTATGGTTTTGAATTGCCCCGAAATGTTCTTCTTATTATTTCCTTTATTTCTATATGACATAATCATCAAACAATAGACATAATAGAAATAATAAAAAATACAGCATTTCCAAAGACTACCCTTTTATTTTGTGTTATTATCACACAAGCTTTGCCTGTAATATCATTTGTTTATCATATTATCAATTTGCAAAATCAAAATTTCCATATTTTTGAAATATGAAATGTGATACCAATATATGTACCATTTCAAGCAATACATCATAGGTTTCATATATTTCTTTATATTGTATTGAATAGCGCCCCCACATGTTGACCTTGAGAAATTTCAACTGTAACAAACAGTAGAGGTTGACTTGCTTTTCCTTTTTGGTAAATATAAAAATAATTGATATAAAATAAAATCATGTATACTGGGGATAAAGAAATATTAAGAAAAAACATGATATTAGCGTATTTCCTAAATATTTCTTTATATTTTGGTAAATAGCGCCCTTAGTGGATGTTCTTGAGAAATTTCAAACGTTGGGTCATGTAGAGTATGAGTTGCTCTACTCATGTGCCAAATATGACGGTCATACATCATATAATAGATAAGTTATATGGGGGGCACAATATGTGCTCCCCCCCCCCCCCACCATGGGCCTTGAAGGGGTAGTTTCCACCTGTAAAGACCAATCGCCTGCTCCAAGGTACTTTCACTACTTTTCCCAAACGAGCTGAAATATTCGTGAAACGATTAAACTGTTGTATTCTCAAGCAATGATAAATAGCGAAACAAGCAAAAGTTGGTATTAATATAAATTTGCAGATCACTTTTACGATTTATATAGGATGTTGCGTCACCATGATGTCACTACAACCGATATTTCAATGTGAAATATATCTGAAATTTGAAAATGGTGTGTTTTTTTTGCTTCGTTTTTGTTCCTGATCGGTTTTTTAACTATCTTTATCATATTCCTTTGAATTGCTTTCTTTTCATTGTAAATCACCTGTTGTAATCTATAGCTGTTGAAGACAACTTTAACACAGGTGAAGTTTCACTATGATATGTGTTCAGACCTTTCATGTAATGCTTACCAGGATTCGGATTGCAAATCCAAATGCTAGGTATGCGAGTAGTTTGTAAGTAGCTATAGCACTATATATATATATATACATATATATAAGAAATTACATCAAAATATCATGATTGTTATTATCAATAATAATACTATTTCTAAATAAATCATTGATTTGAATGTCAAGACGTGATTGTGCTTTCTCATCTTTTCATTTTAAACCAAACAAATCCCTCTCTGAGTCTAATTTCACAGTAATATACAAACTGCACCAGTAGGCCTGTACAATTCACTCTCACAGACTTACGTATAAACGTATGCAATTTTCATTCATAACAGATAAAGTGGAAATTTTTCTATTTTACTGACATTATTTACTGAATCATCAACATCCATATCGGTATACGTCTGTATCTTTTGACTGCTGTTGCTTCAAGTAATTTGTTGCTTATCATTATGTTCCCCTTCTGACTTAATCAAAGTTGTATCTATTTGTTATCAAGAGGTTTTGTATTGAATATAAAAACATCTATGTACACAGTATTATTCGTTCGTTCATCATTTGATTACTGTGTCATTTACATTTCATGTTACTGTTGTTCAAATCTCTTACGAAATAAACGCAGTAAAACCTGCTACACAAACAGATATAAATCGTTGAATTTCCCCGAGTATTGAAAAGAATACCATCATACCGTTTTTTTTCCGAATACATTTAATTCTCGTTTTTCTATATTATCTATACACTCCCACACAAACACACACACGTACATTATATATATATATATATATATATATAAACATATGTTTGTATGATTATGTTATATATGTATATATATATATATATATATATATATATATGATATGCATGTGTGTGTGTGTGTGTGTGTGTGTGTGTGTTATCCTATATACGTCACTACACCCACACAGAAACACGTGAGCACACAACTATTACACTTGCATTGACCACTGAAATGGAGTAAAAGGGCATAGACAACGTTGCGTAATATTTTGAGTTCTTTGTCTTTATTCAGTTTAAGCTCCTATCATCATTTCCCTTGCGTATTCTGTCCCTGTGTAACGTTATTCTGAAATAAGCAATCATAATTTATAATCTGTTCAAAACTTCCCACTACTGTTCCCCCCCCCCCCCCCATTCAAAGGGCGGCAAAGTTCAGCTGACGATCTATCATCATTCTGTTTGAATTTTATCAAAGGAATAAGATATACGACGACGCGAATTAGCATACCATAACGTTGGCCTCAGCTTCTTCTCTTTTTCTTTTTCTTTTCTTTTATTATCTAATTTCTAAGCCATCACTTGGAACTCATCAGGCTCAGAAATAGATCCTTTGAATGGCCTTCTACAAGTCTTTGACGTCACTGGGTGTCATCATAGGTAATGCAGGTAAATGGATATAGACTATAGTTCCCAATCACTGAAGGGCCCATCTTCCGGTCTGTGTTAATATAAATCAGACGCGTGTATGAAGTAAAGTATATTGGCGTTCTTGATGCAGAGCTCACAGTATATTTATATTCTTCTAATCACTGCCAAAAGTGTCATTACAGAATTTAATACTATTCACAATAGAGGGAGACCGATATGAAGCGAAGAATAAATGGAGGAGCTGGAGCAGGAGGAGGAGAAGAGAAAGAAAGATGAAGGAGAAGAAGGGGAAATAGACTCGGTATGCCCGAATTTGTTGTATGCTAAAGGCAGAACAGCAAGTCTCATTAGTAGGCTTTTATACATCACTAAGATTATGTAATGGGCCGAAGCAATTTGAAAATGATATTCTTTTCGTTCTTTCCCTCACTCAGCGCAGTGTGGTTCATTTTTTTTTTAAAGAAACATTTCGCAAATTTCCTTGAGGGTGTTCATTATAATGGCACTGCTAGACATGTGGGCTCTTGATTTAGGCTTTCCTGGCATAGGGATAGTGGGAAGGGAACTGCGGATGCTTGGATATTTTACAAATTTTACTGGTGTAAATTTCTGCAAGAGGGTGGGATTTTGTATATTGAATGCCGCGGTGCTTATTGCATCACTGTATTAAATCGACTACCGGCACATCACAACCTTGAATTACTGATATTTACTTAATATCACGCTAGACGAGATGGATTTAGATGTTATATGCCCTCTTGAGCAATGATGAAGTTCGCCATTGCTTTCATGCCCGCGTAGTTCTCTTCCACCGTTTCGAGGATTTGGTCCTCCGGAAGCAAGAAACCATATTCCCCGGTATCTCGGAGCTCAACTACGTAAGTATACTTGGCACCGAGACCTCCCAACCTCTTATCGTTACCAGCAACGTACGGTACGTAGCCCCAGTCATTGCTGGCACCGGCTGCGGCGTCTGATGTATAAAAGACAGAATGAAATAGAAAATGAAAGAGATATTCTGTATATAGTAGACCTACT